>NC_054702.1:116499817-116717147 GCF_016097555.1 Gigantopelta aegis
ACAAAGCCTCTCTTGTCTTTTCTGTTGTATCCTCAATTGCCTCTTCATCAGGTCGCTGAAGGTCAGGGTCGTCTTCGTCGATCATCTTCGGCACCAGGTCGCCAGGCCGAGAGTGAATAACCTTCCGTGAGAAACAGAGGATCAAGATAATTCAGCTAATACAAAAAGGAAGAAAGGTGTAACACACACAAACCTGACAGTACAGCAGAACTGAATAGTTTTGCTAATACAATCTACAGATATATGTTAAAAGTTTAACAAATGTTACATGTTTAAATTAAACAGTTAAATAAACAAAAATAATCACCACCTATGTAACCATATAATGCCAACATTGGTGAAAACATATGGAAATTAAAAGGGAACACATGGAAATGTAGACCAAATTTAATTTATTACTAACATAGTAACGTCTGTATTAGTATTACACAGGTGTAATGTGGCATTGACAAGCAGTCCACTTCTGACACTGTGGACTGAGGGTTTTGGTTAGTCATTATTTTCTCTTAACTATTTGTCTGATCCCTAATTTGTTTCCATCAATATATTTTATCAAATTACCCACTTAAATATAAAGCAGGGCTCGCACTGACAAAAAATGGCCAATAAATTTGCAAGTGCCTAAAATTTTGGCTAAGCCATTTTCTATATTCTGATGTGAAAAACGGTTTCATAATCTATCCAACTCATCAAACATAATAATAATACCAAATATTCAACTAACGGTAATAGCAATCTCGCGATCAGTAACGAGAAACAAGTGTCATACATAATACAGCGTGATGATGTTTGCTTATTTTAATAATCAGGGTTATTAATTTTAACAGCATGTGTTCAACATGTATGAAAGCAAAGTCTGAAAGATCTGTAGCTTGTTATTTTAACTTTGTAAAGTCTTGGAACCAAAGTAATAAAAACAGACTGACAATGCGTGTCAATTTGAATACATATGCTATTTCAGGGCTGAAAGACATGTAGGCTATCCCAAGGGCCGAGTTCAGCTTGACAATATCTTCTTTCAGTTAGTTGTTACCAGTATGTCATTTGTCTGCATGCCTAATATTGATGACATAATATTTCTATAAGAAAATATCAGCGAAATACCCATTGCGTTATTTATGCCTCTCAGTATATTTTTGTTCCAGGGTGAGCCCTGATAAAGGTATTATAACAGTAATTGTGACTGAAGCTACTGAAGGTACTAAAAGTGGTCAGTTACTTGGACCTGTGAGAAGCAGTAAAGACCTGGCAAGTGTATATAAAGAGACATTACCTAAATAAAATGAAAATGGTCAGCTTTGTGGTTTAACGTAATAATAAAATAATGTGTTTACTTTATCTTTGCCATGACCCTGTCGAGCAATGGCATCGTACTTGATTTTGCCCTGATGATCGAGCTGAACAGCTAACGAGTTTGAAGTCGTCTTCTTCAGCCCCATTTCTAGTGGATACTGGGCCACATGGATCTCAGGAAAAGCACCTCCATCACCAAAATCCTAATCATGAAAAACAACAAGAAAAACACTGTCAACCTTCCGACTACTGCAGGCAAAATGTCTCGCAAGAAACTGTGAAACATGAAAATAATTTGTTTAAAGATGTCAGTTTTGTAATAACATGTTTATTATAACATCTGGTCTAGTCAGAGAAGAAACATGCTGCCATGACACGACATGTCCTTCATATATGAACCTTCTCAGATAGGACACCATATACCAGACAGTTCATGTGAAAAATAGAGAGGAAAAACAAGAGGCAGCCCGTAGAAACTGGGGTGCTATACTTGTGGCCCCTCACACTAGAGATTATGGCCCCCTCACTAGAAATTGTACCCCCACCCAATTCCAGATATTGTTCCCACTGACCTGAGATAGGGGTCCATTAAATTACCAATCATATCTTATGTGAGCATTCTAACACTGCGCTAAATCGCCCTTACAAAACAGATTCATATGGGCAAGTGTCGGGAATCAGCTTTTTACCAAATACTTTTGATTATAATCGATCATTGGGACATCACTAATATAGGTTAAGCACAGAACAACCCCATTGCAATATATTATTATTACAAGAAATATTATTTAAACTAAAACAGACCACCCAAAGATCGGGTTCAAACTTACATCTTGTGACCTTGGAACCCATCCCTTTCTGTGTCCATATGGAGGGGCTGTCCTCTTACTGATGGGAGCAACCTGAAAATTGAAATAAACAAACTGATGTAAATACATATGACAAGATTTAAAAAACATCCACAAATAAATTACCAGTATAATTAAGAAATTGGTCCTTCAAAATTGTTTTGATCTGCTTTGAGACATGAAGAAATCTACTAAATTTTCTAACCTGCATCTGTGATCTGTATTCTCGTTCTTCATCATCCTTATCATAGATTCTCTGAGATGGTGTAGGTAAAACACTGAAACAAAATACCAGTACTTAATCAAACATTGTGTTCACCAAAAAGTGACAGGAAACATGACAGTGTGATCTAGATGGCAGCTGCTCTATTGGTTTTCAAACATTGAATTTACGGACTTTCTTTTAGGATTCTACAATGGAATCGTTAAAAATGATGTAAGAGATAATTTGGGATTAATTTCAAAATCTTACATGTCCTACTCAAAATCTGGAAATTGCAGAAACAGCTAATCCTTCTAAATGTGTAGCCTTGTTTTTCCTTCATAAGGCATAACGGTACATAGACGAAGGATTGAGTTTCCATTACGGTACTGTAACCTGGGACGGAAACTGTGTGCTGGGGGTGAACTGCCTGGCGAAAAACAGACTTTGGGCCAATGTCAGGCATTCTTTTGGGCTTAATTAAGGCTTATGCTAGTGATCAACACTCCACCCACCATTTAGGCAACTCTCCAAAAAAATATTACCAACTCGCCAAAGTTGCACTTTATTTTGTTAAAAGTAAACTTTTAAAAATTAATATACGTTAGATTTGATGGGACTGCCAAAACGTTCAAAGGTGTAAATTGTCACAGTAGGAACATGAGCAATGAACAATTATTAAACTGCTTTAATTTGTCTGCTGTAACCAGGCTTAACAGTTCATTATAATAAATATTATTGCTTACATCCGATATTATGTTATAGTGAAAACTGAAATTTGCCAAAACGGCCCCGAGTGAAAATAGAACCAAACTGGACAAAAAACAATGGCTAAAACGACACCAAATATTTTAAAATGTATGTCTAAAACGGAACAAGAATCACAACGTATAAAGAGCGTATGGGAGGGAAAAGGTTGAAAGAGTAACAGCAATAGTGTTGTATCACAATACGATAGAATATCTGCATGTTTTAATAAGTTTTAAAATATAGGAGTAAATTGTACAACCCACTACATTTTTTCTAATACAGCAAGGGAAATTGTATCAATCTTTGACCTGTTAGGTCCTATATAAAAAAAAGAGTTCTGTTTTTGCCAAAATATTGGGGTGCCGTTATAGCCAAATTGGTTCCGTTTTCGCCAACAAAAATGGTTCCGTTTTATCCTGATCCCGCATGGGTGGTCCCCGCTATCTCTCCCACCTAGTCCGAAGGGATGTTGAATGTGTGGTTCTTCTACGTCCGAACCTGGTTACATACCCTATATGTAGCTGGTATTTAAAACTTGTGGCACCATGTTTCTCAACTGAAATAATGCAACAAATGAAAACACAAACTGAAAATTTATGTGTAACCTACCATACTCACTAAATCCTAATTGAAGTACTTGTGTCATTATAAAAAAAAAATATCTTCCAACGGCAAGCGTCAAAAGTCCCCCATCATTTTAAATATGCTATCATAAAGGAAAGAAAAGTACTGACATAACATGCCCCGTCTCCCACCCACACCCGTTTCCTGTCCTGAACGAGGTGCCAGCTGTAGCCAGCACCTGTACCCATGACAGGCATGCGCTACAACAGCTTGTTCTGAATGTTCACGAAAAACCCTATGACCTGACATGACCAGTAAGTTGAGTAGCTTGTTCAAGTTGTTGGAAATTCACCGCTTTTACTTCTAGGTTTCACATAATTATACACATTACATCACAATATCCTTTCACCAGGGAGCTAAATTCGTTAAGATAACCATCTAAATTGCCCTACACAATAATTAATAACTGCCAACAGAATGCAGTTTCATTATTTTAAGTCCATATTTTCTTCATACAAATGTGAACTCACTTCGCTAAAGACGCCATTTTATTTTCTTCTGATAGTTTTTAATCTCCCTATATGAGTTGGAGCACTAACAAATGCAATAGACTGGCTATTTTCACATAGTTTATCTTCTCGGAAATACAGCGCAGTTGACAACAAAATTGGTTACAAACAAATCAAAACCTTGTATTTTAGCCAAGTATTTATTTATTTCAACTTTGTTATAGTTATGACATTTGATAAGAAAACAGATAATAATACAAATATAAAAGGGAAAGTTTATGAACAGTTGTAATCAAATTGCACTTTAGTTTATAACAACACAGATTAGAAGGGTAAATACATGTAGTCGCCAGAGAGATGATGCAGATATTCATATTCGATATTGCGTTCACTTCGAATGATGTAATAATTGTTATCAGATTTATTTTTGTTATTCTGGGTTTTTTTTTTTTTTTTTATATAAAGTAGGTATTGTAGTATTGAACAATATTTATTGAAACCTAATTTCAAGTGTAGTGAAATGCCCTTTCTTTATTTTCTTTCTTTGTTTTTTTCTTTCTTTCTTTCTTTCTTTCTTTCTTTCTTTTTAAAAAGTTTCTTGTTGTTTAAAATTTTAAATTTCTTCGTTTTTTTCCTTTCTGTGCATCTGCTTCAAATCTCTAGTCCAAAACTCATTTATGGACTAGCCTCAATGCTTTCCAGACGGTTCGTCCTCTGGACGTTTCGTCAACCATACAATTTGTCCACCCACCTCGGACAATTTGTCCACTCGATTACAACATTTAGACCAATAAATCTAAAATGTTATTTCTTAGTCATTGAAATGGTTAATTATTTTTATTTTGTGGTAAACTACTAGTCGCTCATTCTTAGATAAGTGAACAATCTCCCATACATGGGCATACGACCCGGGGGGGGGGCAATTGCCCCCCCCAAATTCGTGCAAAACAGTGGGAAAAATTCGTGCAGTTTTTATCTGGGTAAAATTTTGGGCAAATCAACCCCTCCAGCCCCCCTAAATCAAAGAGTCCCCATACGCCCATGCTCCCATACAATTTGAGTATAAAATGAACCTTCATGGATGGAACCGTTATGTGTTAAATCAAATAGAAACATATCTTGGCTTCATGAATCGTTCATGGGCTGACCCAGATATGCGTTTATATTCCAAATACGCTGATAAGAATAACATCAGTCTATTTTCTTATTGTTAGATACGTTAAATGTGAGAATTGTCTTGAAGATCAAGTAAAATGTATAAAACTTTATGGTGTTCAAACTTTCTTTATTAAAAATATATTAAACCTAATATACTATTATTTGAGTGGTATCCCAACATAGGTAAACAATTTGTCAACATCTAGTTCCTCACAAAACGTACATGGTAAATAATACGAAACTGTCAAAACAATAATAGCCAAAGTTCAAAATCAGTAACAACATTATCATTGGTACTACACAATGTTGTTTTATATATTCATATACCTTAATGAAAATGGATTGTACTACATTCGTAGTATGTTGTCTTTCTATACCAGTAGCATCAGAAATATTCATATATGTTGAAGAGTAAAATATTAACGTATCTAATTGTTTATATTTTTATTCTATAACATTATATGTCATACTCTTTCTTTCTTTTTTCAGCATAATACATTAAGGATAAAAATTGCATTTATTATGCTTTATATTGAGAATGTCTTTTGTTGGAAGTGAACATGAGGAGCCGGAAACTTCTTCTGAAGTTGTTTCGAATTGGTGTGATTGGCAGCTCTGTAGCAGGAGCTGTATTTCTCTTGCAGCAGAATGACTGGAACCCATCTTCAATTGGCGCTGTACGCTTTGGAAGAGCAGCTTATGCCGTGAGTAGATGTACAACATAAGACTTAAAGCATGTTCTCATCCAATCAAGCTTTAAACACATTGTCTGACCTGGGTTGTCGGATTCCAGGATGGCTTTAGCCCAAAATCTAGGTTCTTAAAACTCTAGTTGTTCTATATACTTTTTTTAATTACATTATGATGAAATTATTAAAGTAAATAAATTTTGGGTCAATTACCAGACACGTTTAATTTTAGTTTGGATGATATTTGAGTTGTATAATAGGTAACTATTTCTGATCATAGACTACACATTTGACTTGTACGTAACTAGAGATGTAGACTATAAGTTGTTTTACTTTTTATTGTAGGCAGTTCGAGTTGCAGTGGATTATAAGTTGACCAAGAGGATGCTGGATCCAAATGACCCTTCATATCAAAAGGAAACCTCAAATGTAAAAGTTAAAATGACCCTTCTGAGTTCATATGTAAAGGGGATTATAGTTAAAATGCAACTTTTGTATCACTCGTTCACACAGCAACAAATAATTAATGTTTCATCTGTACATTTGGAGATGAATATATGTAGATTGTCAACAGCCAGAGCAGGCATGTTTATCCTTCACTGAATAGCAGGTTTTTAAATTATTATTGTGATATTTCTTAAATAGTTACTTAGAAATCTTTTGATCATGGTTGTCTTCAGACTTAAGGTTTGTAGTAACTGGGTTCACATCCCAGTACCGACGCCCACCCTAAGTGAGTTTAATGACTCGGTGGGGAGGTGTAAGGCCACTACAGTGACTTCTCTCTCACTAAGCATTAACAACAAACCATTAACGCCCGACCCAGGAAGTTGAGGCAAGAAAGCCCACAACAGTATGCTTGAATTGTAATTGGATAGAAGTATGATAATCAAGTCAAATTAATTCTTCAAGTCTGTTTTATGCTTGTATTGACAGCTTCATCTTCGATCTGCCCTCCGACTGCGAGACATGTGCTGTGCTAACGGCGGGGCGTTCATCAAGGTGGGGCAGCACATAGGGTCCCTGGAGTATCTCTTACCCATGGAGTACGTCAATACAATGAAGGTCCTACTCGACAAGGCACCCGAGTCAAAACTAGAGGACCTCTATCGGGTGATCGAAGAAGATCTCGGACTGAAGGTAGATTGGAAATGTGAACTTCTATCAGGAGTGGGGGGGGGGGGGGGGGGATATTTGCAGGTCACAACTGGAATATAATTAGAAATAAAAGACAGTTTTGTTGATGCTACCTGACATTCAGAGTCAATTGGTTTGTGGTGTGTGTCCTTAAGTAATACACAGTCATTAACTCTCAGCATCAATTTATTCTACAGAACACGTGTCTCTCCATTTTTACTTATCCTGTTTAAAACGTTTGTGTGTTTACTTGTCCTGTTAAACAGTAAAATATCAACTGCTCGACTGAAACAAAAATATCAAACATTAAACTGTTAAATAAATGATTCTTTAGATGCTTAGATTTTTTGTTACCTAGGTATGTTAAAGGAGAGGACAATTAAGGCATGTGGCCTGGTATACATATTCAACGATATATAATGCACATTATTGCTTAATATCAACACGTATAATCGTATAGTTAATTAATAAAACAGTTAAATGTGACGGCTATTATATATAACGGGTGCAGCCATTTTGTACCATCTCAGTGAGTACGCCCTCTGGCGAGCTGGTGGTTACGTAATACTTAACGCGTAACGTCAGGAATGAGCCTTAGAACTAGAGAAACACAATCTACCTGGTTTTTGCGGGATGATAAATAGTCATACATTGCAATGTTCTGTAATAATACACATCCCAGTAAGCCAGCAATAAGTATATCCAGCACTATATATATTATTTTTCAATACAAAATAAAATACCATTGTCAAAGTGGCTACACAACAAGTCAAAACAATTAACAATGTTTTGCCCATGCATTAACCTACGTACTGAAATGATACACGGAGTGTTTTCTTAGTTAATTGGTCTATGCTGTTAGTTGCTTCTACCTGTGAATCCTGATTGGCAGGTGTGTATTTGATTGGTAACCAGACGAGCCAATTAATTGACGCTGTCTAGACACAAAAGTACATACCGGTATTGTGGAATATTACCTGTCGCCCCTAAAATTGTAATGGACATTGTTTATTACTGTAAATAGTTCTATAAAACTACTGATTAAGTAGACTTTTCCATCTAAACACAGAACTGACCAATTACATATCACTTGGGTATTGTGAGTTGTCGGTTTTGCTCCAACATAGCATATCAATAGGCCTAATAGTGTAAATTTTTTCTTTGGATTATTTAATAGAGAAAAATACTATAACCCCATTTTATTCCGTTAATGCAACTTGAAATATATTTAGTTAAATAGTTTATTATATTATTACATCATTTATGCTGTTTTACAAGTCAGGTTGATCAAAGAGAAGCGCTTTGTCAAAAATTACTGCTTTTGTTTACACTGTACATACAGGAGATGGTCAGGAGCTGACGTCACTTCGCCCCAAGCTATCCCACAGGACGTCACAAAAACGAAACAAAATGGCTGCCTCCAGTTAGCAGGAATAACCATGTTTTTTTATTAACTCTAAAATTACGCGTTTTTCATTTGCTAAAGTGTCAGTATGTGTTGGTGGTCCGGGTATGCATCTTTCCAACACATAAGGCTCTTGTTTGAGTTGACCCTACCTTTAAATTTCATCAGGTGGAAGATCTATTTTCAAGTTTTGAACCGCGGCCCCTGGGAGCGGCATCCCTAGCTCAGGTTCATCGGGCGACTCTGAAAGACGGACAGGTAGTGGCTGTCAAAGTGCAGCACCCAATGGTGAAGTTACACTCATATGTGGATATCAAAACCATGGAAGTATGTTAACAAACAACTCAATGTGTACCTTATAGTAGTGTTCAGGGCTTCTAGAATTTTTATAAAACCCACTAGCCATAGAATCAGTTATTTAAGAAATTTACTAGCCACAATTACAAATTCACTAGCCCTACTTTAACAGGGTTCGTACGCGTTTTGGAAAGTCTTGGAAAGTTTTGGAAATTCGTCACCGTGTTTTCCAGGACCTTAAACGTTTTGGAAAATCAGGTTTTGTTACCTTGGCTATGGAAAAGTTATGGAAAATTATGTCCTTGCCGTAAATAAAATTGTATGAAAGACTGGTTTGTTTCACCAATATTTAGCCCCGATCCAACGCTCCATTTTAGCCAATATAATGAGGTGCTGTTATAGCCTAGCCAACGAAAATGGTTCCGTTTTGGTAGTGGTTCAGTTTTAGCTAGCCCGAGTACTCTGACTGTAAGAGAGCTAGATGGACATTTGGAAATAAATACGCTCTCATTACAGTCAGAGACCAAGCTATGTATTTTTTTGGCAATTCCCGACAACCAAAAAGTTGGCAAAGATTTCCGCTCTAATACCACAACAATCCTATGTTTGACGTCAAATACCTTTACATCGATAATTTTCGAGTTGATTGATTAAAAGAAATTCAGATATTAGTCACTAATACACACACTACAGAAAGAAACCCGACAGCACTCACATTCAGCTAAGCTTCGGCAAACTCCGGACAGCAGAATTCTAAGTTCGCCGACCTATATCGTGACGATGCGTCACATGATTGCCCACTCAGCCATTCCGTCTTCCAGGGGCCGTTTCAAAACGACAAGTGCCCGACAATCACAAACAAAAGTTTGTTTTGTGTAATGACACCACTACAGCACATTGATTCATCAATCATCGGCTATTGGATGTCAAATATTTGGTAATTTTATCACTGTGTTAGAGAGGAAACCATTAGCCAACTCTTCCATGTTGTAACGTCGCTTGGTATGAGACGGCCCCTGTAACTGTTGCATAAGGCGGAATCGCCCAGTGGGCGATCACGTGATCTACGTCACGAAATAGGTCACCGAGCTTTGTAATTCTTGCGACGGAGTGTCACGAAGCGTAGCTGAATGTGGGTGTTGTCGGATTTCTTTCTGTAGTATGTGTATTAGTGATTAATATGTGGATATGTGGATCAGTTAACTGGAAAATACTCGATGTAAAGGTATTTGACGTCAAACATAGGATTGTTGTGGTATTATAGCGGAAATCTTTGCCAACTTTTTGGTTGTCGGGAATTGCCAAACAAATACATAGCTTGGTCTCTGACTGTAATGAGAGCGTATTTATGTCCAAATGTCCGTCTAGCTCTCTTACAGTCAGATTACTCGGGCTATGTTTTAGCCTGATCCCGAAAGATTAACTCAGGTTATCTGCGCTTGCGCTTGCGCAGATCGTCCCGAGTGAGGTGCCGTTATAGCCTAGCCAACGAAAATGGTTCCGTTTTGGTAGTGGTTCCGTTTTAGCCTGATCCCGAAAGATTAACTCAGGCTATCTGTGCTTGCACTTGCGCAGATCATCACGAGTTTGCCGCGAGTTTGATGTATCTATGATTCAAATTACCATTGCACCTATTGACTCCATTTAAAATGCCCGGGAAGTGTCATGTCCACTCCAAGAATAAAACTGCATTTTAAAACGCCAAAATAAATTACATTAATTTTTTTATTACTAGTAATCCTACATGTATACCACGCAGCTTAGTCAAGGAAAAAGTTTTAACTCTGACAAACATGTCTAAAAACTGCAAAAAACACTTTGTTGTGATTGAGTTTGCTTGGAAATGGTTTTGGAAATTTGGATTTGTGGGCTATGGAAAGTTTTGGAAAAGTTATGGAAATTTTAACAGCCCAAGGTGTACGAACCCTGTTTAAGTAAATACAATTTTACTAATAGGAATAATTGGATATATATCACCTAAAGATGGAGATACTGCTTAAAAACCCTTAGATATGTGGGTGGGGGGGGGGGGGGTGGGGGGGGGTGGGCAGGATATTTATATTTACAAAATAGACTTAAATGCACTTGACAACTTAGTTTTTTTTATAGCCATCGAGCATGGAGATAACAGTTATTTGCTAGCCCAACATTGAATATCACTAGAAGCCTTGGTGTTGTTTTCAAATGGGTACAGAATCATATTTATTACCCATATGGTTAAAAATATCTTGGTACATATCAAAGTGATACGTTCTACTAGAATGCCAAGTGGGACGTAACACTTTTGACGTCACACGATGACGTCATCAATTGGCGCACAATCTTACAGGAATGTCAACAAAACGAGATGAGTAATATAAATTAAGATAGATTATGGGTAATAAATAGGATATTAAACTCGCTACCATCTCGTATCATGTTTATGTCCCTCGTGAAATAATTTTCATTGTCATTCTCTAAAGCTCATGACAATTGAAAATTATATTTCACTCGGGACATAAACATGATACGAAATGGAAGCTCGTTTAATATCCTATAAATGCTAAAGATAATCATGTGCTCAAACCAATTGAATAACTGATTAATGTTTGCAGAACACACACACCAATATTTTTTATTAATATTATTGAAAAACAAAATAAAAATTTGATGCTAGAACTATCGTTCAGTTAATTTTATATGCATAAGCTCTTTCAAAATAAAATTGTGTAACTGCTGCATGAAAATAACAATTATTGGTGCAGTTTGCAGAGGCCGGGATCACATCTACTCTATAGCTAAATTTCCAGCAAGTACTCAAAAAGAGTCGACACTAGTGCCTTATGAAATCCGTCAAGTTTGAATTCTTTATTAAAGCCTTTTTCACGTATTACCATTATCAGTCCAGCTGAAGTGTTCTCTTTCAGTTTCTTGTACACACAATGGCGTGGTTCTTCCCAGACTTCCAGTATATTTGGCTCGCTGAGGAAACGAAGAAGAATCTTCCGAAAGAACTTGATTTCATACAGGAAGGTCATAACTGTGAACGGGTCAGCAGAATGTTTAAGAAGTTTGACTTTTTGAAGGTCAGATAATCATATTTGGTGTAACTTTATTGGTTCTAGTCAGTAGAATAGGAGAATGGTTGAAGAACATGCTCAAAAGCTTTTTTCCCCCTTTTTATTTTTGTTCTACAGCCATTTAGTATTCACATGGCTAATGTTGTTAGACAAGTATGCAACATTTATCTCATTAATTGTCCATGTGGCTTGTTAGCAAAGCATATAGTGTTAACCTTTTATCCTTTATTCTGGTCATATTGTTTTGTTAACAAACTTTCAGTTCTGTTATTGTGAAGTCAAGTTAACATAACAACACATTTACATTTTATTGCTTAGCTATTTTAAATCATTACGTTTCTGATCTTCCAGTTTGAAACTGCAGTTTTCAAAAAATGCATGTATTTTTACTCATATACCAGTTAGTATTGTGCTTTCCATTACACCAGATTCCCAAGATCTACTGGAACCTCACATTAGAGAAAGTTCTGACGACAAATGAATGTATTTTGACTCGTATACCAGTTAGTATTGTGCTTTCCATTACACCAGATTCCGAAGATCTACTGGAACCTCACATTAGAGAAAGTTCTGACGACAAATGAATGTATTTTGACTCGTATACCAGTTAGTATTGTGCTTTCCATTACACCAGATTCCGAAGATCTACTGGAACCTCACATTAGAGAAAGTTCTGACGACAAATGAATGTATTTTGACTCGTATACCAGTTAGTATTGTGCTTTCCATTACACCAGATTCCGAAGATCTACTGGAACCTCACATTAGAGAAAGTTCTGACTACAAATGAATGTATTTTGACTCGTATACCAGTTAGTATTGTGCTTTCCATTACACCAGATTCCGAAGATCTACTGGAACCTGACATCAGAGAGAGTTCTGACAATGGAGTTCTGTGAAGGAGGGAGAGTGGACAATCTCGAGTACATGCGTGAACACCACATTTCTGTCAGTGAGGTAGTCATATCTTGAGTACATGCGTGAACACCACATTTCTGTCAGTGAGGTAGTGATGTCTCATACTGGAAACAGTTTATAGATAAATAATATGTAGCAAAAATCATGTATTTCACTAATAACATTTTACTTAATTGCCTACGTTTCTATACTTTATTCAAAAATACTCAGTGTTCAAACTTAGTTTAAAGGAAAAATCTTTTTCCATGTTAACCCTGGAATGGGAGATGCTATCTGGTAATTATGAGCATTTTTGTATCGGCTAGAACACATATGGATTACTTGCATATTAAAAACTGAAAGTTTGATCAGGTAGATAGCACCAAGTATGTATGTTTTGTGAATGTTAATGAACAAGTAAAGATATATTTAAAACTCAGAGCTTTGATAAGGTAAATAGCATCAGGTATATGTATATTGTGGATGTTAATGAACAAGTAAAGATATATTTAAAACTGAGAGCTGTGATAAGGTAAATAGCATCAGGTATATGTATATTGTGGATGTTAATGAACAAGTAAAGATATATTTAAAACTGAGAGCTGTGATACGGTAAATAGCATCAGGTATGTGTATATTGTGGATGTTATATATTAACAAGTAAAGATATATTTAAAACTGAGAGCTGTGATACGGTAAATAGCATCAGGTATGTGTATATTGTACTTGTTATATATTAACAAGTAACAATATATTTAAAACAGAGAGATTTTATCAAGTAGATAGCACCAGAGTGCTAATAATATAGATTGGATAGTATACTGTGCTTGCTATTTGAACATGTAACTGAGAGCTTTGATAAACTGGACAGCATCAGATGTGTGTATACTGTGCTTGCTATTTGAACAGGTAACAAAGAACCTGGGCAAGTTGTACAGTGAGATGATCTTTGTCCAGGGTTACGTGCACTGCGACCCGCACCCTGGCAACGTGTTTGTCAACAAAACACCACAAGGAACCCAAGTGATTCTTCTCGACCACGGCTTGTACCAGGTGAAATTTTGTCATAAACGAGTGGCCACTTCAAGTTTATTAGTAACTAATAACCAATACTCATATTGTCCCTTATTAACTAATCACTAAACCTGACGTTGTAGATTCACTTTAGTAATTAATTAGTAATCTTCATTATTACTGTTAGACATTAATTAGTAATCCACAATGTCAGTTCTAGTGATTAGTATATTGTTGATTACTAAAGACTAAAATTGGCATTGTACATTATTAATCCCCTACCGGTATAACCAGAGAGGACTACAGGTTTCATCTCTGCACATCCATCCATCTTTTTATCCACATGTACTTTTCCGGATGTTTGTGCAGAGTTTTATCGTGTACTGCTAGATCAAGTTTGACTTTCATTGCAATTTACCACTTTTTCACAGAATTATTGCCCTTGAACTTAAGAGATATGAAAATGTGTTGGGCCCGGTAGGCGACCTGTATTGCTGTAGCAGTACTCTGAGAACCCTTGTTAACTAATTACTAAAACTGACATTTTACATTTTTAACTAATGACCTTAAAGTGTCATTGTAAATTATTAATCATTAATACTGACTGATGTGGTAGATTATTAATCACTAATACTGACTGGATTGGTAGATTATTAATCACTAATAATGACTGAATTGGTAGATTATTAATCACTATTACTGACTGACGTGGTAGATTATTAATCACTATTACTGACTGACATTGTAGATATTAATCACTATTACTGACTGACATTGTAGATTATTAATCACTATTACTGACTGACATTATAGATTATTAATCACTATTACTGACTGACATTGTAGATTATTAATCACTATTACTGACTGACATTGTAGATTATTAACTAATGACTAAAATGGGTTGATGTTTACAGATGCTTACAGATGATTTCCGGATGAACTACTCCAAACTGTGGATTTCACTGATAAACGCGGACGTTGATGGAATCAAGAAGTACGCTGAAGCTATGAACTGTGGGAATCTCCACGGCCTGTTTGCCTGCATGCTTACTGCCAGGTCGTGGAAGGCCGTTTCGGCAGGAATTGATAAACACGAGTTCTCCGAAGCGGAGGTAGGATTTCAGTGTCTTTTTGTTGTTTATTCTCAGAAATTCACTTAAAGCTCACTTTTATGTAATGATCTAGATTTGGACATTTATTATCTTTGACTATTTTAGCCTGAGTTTAAATATATCATTAGGTATTGCTAAAAACAATTGTTTTTCTTTTTTCTAAGTGTTCATTTTGTAATACATGTATTAAATGCTAATTTATTCTTTATGCTACTTGTATAGAATTTAATCAAATATATAACCATTTACTATTGAGATAGTTTGTCCATGTTACTTTTTGTTGAAGATATAGGTATTGCCTTCCCACAATGGTGGCGGCAGTGTGTCAACTGTTGTGTTAAAGTTTCACGATTAGTTCCATTTCTCACAAACATAAGTCATAGATCAATGAAGCTTGGTCTATAGTTGCACCTATGGATCTTCATCACAGTGCAAAAACATTTGTGATAGGTGAGACCTTTAATTTCAATGATTTAGCCACCATTATGTAATAACTGAACCTTTTTATATTTTGTATTTGCCAGGGACAAGAAATCAAAGAAAATGCTGCAAACTACTTTATTGAGATCACCGACATCTTGAACCGAGTTCCACGCCAGATGTTGCTCATTCTGAAGACCAATGACGTTCTGCGTGGAATAGAGTCCTCTCTGAAAACACGAGCGAACGCCACATCCTTCATCAACATGTCACGTTGCTGTGTGAGGGCATTAGCTCAGGAGGAGCTCAAACGTTGTCGGACGTTGTACTGTAAACTGAGGGTGTGGACGTCACAGCACTCACAGCTGTTTAAAATATCTCTGTATGAGTTCTACATGTGGTGTGTGTCCACTCCCCTCGTATTGTACTTCACTCACAGGAAGAAACAGTTATACAGCTGACAACTCTATGTGTGGTGTGTGTCCACTCCCCTTGCATTGTACTTCACTCACAGGAAGAAACAGTTATACAGCTGACAACTCTATGTGTGGTGTGTGTTCACTCCCCTTGCATTGTACTTCACTCACAGGAAGAAACCATTATATAGCTGAAGCTTCCTAGTCATAAAAACATACCTATTTATTGTTTCACTCATGTATAACTTGATGTTGTCCATGTGCTTTTTCACCTGAATTTAAAAAACAATCAAAATTAAAGTGTTTTAAAATGTTAATGAAAATTAGATATTGGCTTTGAAAAGTGTGAAGTTTGGTCATTGTTTGATATATGGAGGGGATGTAATCCTGTGGTAAAGTAATCACCTAATGCACAGTCAGCCTAGGATCGATCCCCATTGGGCTATTTCTCATTCCAGCCAGTGCACCACGACTGATATTTCAAAGGCCATGGAATGTGCTATCCTGTCTGGAATAGTGCATATAAAAGATCCCTCTGTAAGACTATTATATGTGTAACAGGCGATGTTTTCCTACTGTTGGAAACACGAGGTTTCCGCCCCCAGAAATTGCCTGTTCCCCAAGTTCTTTTTATTTAGGACTCGTATTTTATAAAAACTGGCTATCACAGAAGAACAACGATGATGAACAGAAACAGTTTATTACCATACGAATAACAAGACCAAGAAAAACAATACATTGCGCGCTGATACAAATAAAGAGAGAATGAAGGGATCAACAGCATTTATCATGCTCGGTGATATATAAAAAGGTTTCAGTCAAAGAGACGGTTTAGCAAAACATATTGCTCAGACCGCAAAGAAACAGAACGAACACAGATAGCAATAATGCTCGGCCTGTGGAGAGAAAGAGTTACCTGAAGATAGGAAAATGAAGCGTAGAGTAAACTCTATTAACGTGCCACTATCCAATTACGGTTCAGGCACGTCTCTCCCACACCCAGTCTCTGGCATGGCCAGTGGTCGAGTGTGGGACAGATAATTTACTTTTTAATGGGGCAATTTTGAATTATTTATAAAAGGCATAGGGGGGATTTTGATGCGTCGTTGAAATAACCTATGGTATTTAAATAAAAATTAATTTTAATTACTTTAGTGTGACGCTTGTTTTTGACTGGGAATTTCCAAACAGGTAAATGAAAAATGAAAAATTACACAATTTATATGCCCTTAAAAAGATTAAGATTGAAAAAGATTATATACCCTAGACTCATCCAAAACTATGCCTTCGGGCCAAGACAAAAGTGAAGAACCCAACCAGGGGTGGACATTTATTTAATTAAAAACATCCTCCCCCATACACAATTTATTATTAAAGTATATTAAAAAGAGAGAAAAAAACAACAACAAAAACCTAGGTTAAAAGACATGTTATATATAGCCCAAGTGGGAGTGGGAACTATTTTCGCGTGCCCCTATCCAAAAAGGTTCAGGCACGTCCACCATGGATCCGTGTTCTGGCATCGTCAGCCCACGGTTCCATGGCGGAAGGGGGGAGGGGTGTGTGTTTGTATGATGGGGACATATAATATATGGTAAGACCTTACATATAAAATTACATTAACAGGGACAGCTGCATTTATCTTTACTTATATATATCAAAATGATATATTACCTATATTTCTATTATATTTTGGAAACACCATAAAATTTGTAATCAGGCTATATCATTTAACTTATTTGTTAATTGGTGTCATTTTTGATCGGGCTGTTCAAATATTTATTGTTAAGTAATCAAAAAAAAAAAAAAATAATAATATATCTTATTAGCCCTAGGGAAGGAGGTTGGTATAGGCGGGCGGGGCATCGCGTCCAATCCAGCCCGCGCGTAACCCCATGGTAGGGCCAGAAGCCGGCCGGATTTCCAAGGGGGAGGCATGCCGGGGGGGGGGGGGGGGGGAAAGGCCCAAGGAAAATGAAGTTTAATAAATGCCTACTTATGCATTCCCAACTTCATCTTGACATGGTGTCCGAGATATGCATAAATTACCAGCATAACAATCACAATAAATTCCCCTAATAGAGCATACCACTTTGGAATCTCTACACACACTTCTCTACATTAATGCTATTTTCACAACCATTCCCAAATAAGATAAACATTATTTTAACTTAGTTAATTCAAAATTAACTATTCCTGTTTCATATGTAAAACAAGTTACAAAATGGCTAATAGCCCATGATTAATACATCAAGGTGTGTGTTAAACTGTTAACTTTTATCTGATATTATACTTCATTTCACAACATTGTTTGATTTGCTAAAGCCCTAAAACAAATGATTTAACAGTTAATATTCATGGATTTATTACAAATACTCTTACAAAACTGTCATCACTAGAACAAGTTGAAGATTGGGAAGACAACAGGAAGTTTTAACATTCTGTGCTAGGTGAAGTAAACAAATTAAGACAACATATTTATGTTAGATCCACATTGATTAATAAAAATCCAAAAAATTAACATTAATTTTATTACACTTTGCTGAACTTTTATTGAACACTACATAATGATATTGTGCAATTTATAACATGACAGCTTTAAGATGTTTGTCATTGTAAGCTCCTATCTTGATGGTTTGTTTATTGAAGTATTTTTTAATGTTATGAAATACTGTTACATTTTATATTGCACTCTTATTTAGAAGTCACTTATAATGACCAATGTTTTCATATGATATCCTTTGTGATGGTATAAACTTTGAAGATTCATGCTGTCACAAAATTCAATCATTTAATAAAACACCAATAAACCATAACAGTTGTTCAGAAATTGTGTTTGATGTATAATTCCATTTCGAAATCAAGGAATTTTATAGGGTAAAACCATAAATATAAAATAGACAAATCAAAAAAATAAATACCATAGGTCTATGGAGATGGACAAATTTGGTTTAGATCACTAGTTTCACATGCATGCGGTAATGCAGACCGAGATGACAAAATCCATGTATTTTACAAGTTACAAGGAAATATTTTTAGCATGGAAACATTAACTGAATAAAGCAGTCGTAATAGAAAATTGTCAATGTTTAGGTCGCACAGTGACTAAAGCAATTTATTTAGGTGCATACGTTAAAATTATGGTGGCATTTGCGACTAAAGAGTTGTTAATTTGAACCCAGATACTGTAGTTATCTCTGCACCTCATTAGTTCCAGCCAGTGCTCCACATCTGGTGTAACAAAGGCTGTGGGATGGTGCATATCCCTTGCTGCTAATCAAAAAGAGTAGCCCATGAAGTGGGTTTCCTCACTCAATATCTGGGTGGACCTTAACCATATGTCCGCCATATAACCGTAAATAAAATTTGTTGAGTACGTCATTAAATAAAACATTTCCTTCATTAGACCTAGTTATCCAGTGTGGCTGCATTTTAATAGAACAGTCAACGGTAAAACTGTACTCATAATGACAGTAAGACCAATGAGTGGCCTATCCTGACAGTCCGCCATCAACATCCATCACAGTGTCTTGTGGGTGAAATGTCACTGTTGCTTACTGAATACTGCAAGTTATAGCCAGGGAGGAGGGTCAGATGGAGAGTGAGACACATACAGACGGGAGGGAGGGAGAGAAAGAATGGAGGTTGGGAGGAGAGAGGTGGAGTACATATGTAGTATGGTACTGATCTTGGCACTGTGGGTGTATGGGAGGGAGACAAAGAATGGAGGTTGGGAGGAGAGAGGTGGAGTACATATGTAGTATGGTACTGATCTTGGCACTGTGGGTGTATGGGAGGGAGACAAAGAATGGAGGTTGGGAGGAGAGAGGTGGAGTACATATGTAGTATGGTACTGATCTTAGCATTGTGGGTGTATGTATTGTACATTATTAGGTGACACTACTGTGGTTACATTTTATGTGGGTGATGTGCAGTGAATGATATAATGAAAAGCAGTTCAAATTGTCTGTGGTGATACAATTCAGAATGAATATTTTCAGTCTTGTCATTAATTTGTTTGCTTTACAAAATTGATACTTTACTTCTAAAGCGGGATGTAGCCCAGTGGTAATGTATTCCATGATTGGTCTGGTATCGATCCCTGTCACAGTGTCAGTGAGCCCATTGGGCTATTTCACGTTGCAGCCAGTGCACCACAACTGGTATATCAAAGTCTGTGGTATGTACTCTATCCCTTGCTACTAATGGAAAAATATAGTGGGTTTCCTCTTTAAGACTATGTCAAAATTACCAAATGTTTTTTTTACATCGAACAGTTAATAACAGTGCTCTAGTGGTGGCGTTAAACAAAACAAACTCTTATTTCTTTCTTTCTTTCTTTCTGTTCTTCTAGATAACTGCACCATGATCGTCTTTGCGCCTTCCCAGTACTCTGATGCTCTAAACATCTGGGAGCGAGAGTACTTGGAAACAAAAACAAAATGGAAACTAGAAATGTAAACAAAAATGCATTAAGTCGTGATTTATTTATCTATTTAAATACTTTATGAGGAGAAAAATTGAAAACCGTTCTGCTAAGTATTTTGGTAAGTTGCAAGGAACAAGTTATAAAACAAGCGCGGGTTTGTAAGATTGAAGTTGTCTTGTTTTAAAAGGAGTTCTATCAAAAATGTTCCGTGACTTTTATTTTAATTTCCTACCAAAACTATTTTAATAATATTTATTATTTAATAATTTGTACTGTAGCTGGTTAGTTCGTACCTAAGTTAGTTGTTTCGTACCATTGCAAAAAGTCACTTCGTACCATGATCATTTTATAACATAATTAACATCATTCAATAAAAAAGGAACTGTTTTTACAATTATTTTTATTGATTTAGCAGTCACTGACTCAGTTACTGAGTCAGCAGATTACTACATGGTGTTTAAAATATTGCTTGCAACATAAGGTGGGACAAACTTCTTTTTAGTTTTTTTAAATATCTTTGGTTATTTCTATTTTTATTTTTATTTTAATATGTATTCAAAATATAACTGACTATATATATTGTAGTAATACAGCCGTGTCCGGTGTATCAGCGCGTCCGGTGATTCAGCGCACTTGGTATTTTTCTTAAGTATGCTTAAGAAGTTGTAATGTTGTCAGGTTTTTTAACAAATTAAAGTTCCATTCCTTTTTCAGTGGTTAATCAAGTATCAACTTTTTTTTTTTTATTAAGGGTGCAATTCAAAATTATTAGAATTATACCATAGTTTCAAAATAAATCATTCACCTGTTTTTGTGTATATAAATGCGAAGTGGGCCAGCCTTATTGATATTAAGAATGTTAAAACCAGTCTAAAAACACCTTTCTCGCATTTTTAATATTATACTAGTAAACAGTATAATTGAATGTTTGGTTATATTTATTTAAATTGAAATGGAAAACACCGACAAATGCAAACAAAACAAAAGTTTTACACCTTAATTGACAATCATTCCAGTTCACAATTGTCACATTGTTACAAAAAAATAAATGTGAAATAAGATCTATTTGTGTGCACAATCTACCCGAGAAAAAAAATACATGTAGGCATCTTAGCCATGCATAACAATGAACATGTATGCATCTGCAGTACTGTGTCACTCAAGAAAACGATTCCGAAACTGATAATGAGATGGGTCGTGTGTGATCGTTCATTTTCATGGTAATATTTTTAACAACACAAAACAAAAAAGTATTAAAATAATCCTGGGACAATAGTGTAACGTTTATGGGATACAAAGTGAGGTCATGGGCGGTCTATAAATAGTGGGGTCACCTTTCCACATCTGCGCCGAATCACTGGACATGCAAATCGTTATGAATACAAGGGGGTGCCTACCGATATATTTATGTACAATTTTAAAAAGTTTATTCACTACAGACATAAAACAATTTGTAGTGTATTTCAGATTATGCACTGCTTCATTGGCGAGAGACACATTTTTGTTCACATAGAAAATGGTCTTTGAATGCTTAGGTGCACCGATATACCGGACAGCACTGTAGTCATATTTTTATTGTAAAATTCTACTGATCTACATCCTTAGTTTACGTTTTCAAATATTAACGCCCTTATCAATTCAACTGATTGGATTTTTTCTTGTTCCTACCAGTGCACCACAACTGGACAAAGGCCGTGGAATGTGCTTTCCTGTCTGTGGGAAAGTGCATATAAAAGATCCCTTGCAGCATTAAAAAAATGTAGCAGGTTTCATCTGATGACTATGTGTCAGATTACCAAATGTTTGATATCCAATAGCTGTTGATTAATCAATGTGCCCTAGTGGTGTCGTTAAACAAAACAAACTTTTTTTAATGCCCTTATTGCTTCCATGGAAAAACAGTCCGCAGTGATGTACCATGTGACGGTACATGCTCTTAATTTCTTTTCGCCTGTGGCGATATTAATTGTTTTAGAAGGCCGTGTGCAGTTCCAAATGCACTTAGCCCCGATGGGCAATTTGTTACGTGATACCTTTGCGCGATGGTCGTCTAATACACACCCAGCGCAGATGTGGAGGCCATGTGGCTAGTAGTTACGTAATATCTCCGGTAGTGCTGTTTATGGCCAGGGGATTGCTCGCGGTTGGCGACAGCCAGTCTGACGATCAGAGAAAAATATGCCGGCATGGTGGCTGTGGAAAATCCACATGATACGTGAGGTACCGCCTTGTACCCCCAGGCGATATTCGCTGTCTCTGAGAGTTTTGAATAAATAGCTAGGATTTAGAGATATCGAGGAGAACTAGGAAGGCTCCAGGGGATCACGGACGTCGTCCACTGAACGATCTATATTAGTTCAGACGGGACGTTGGTAAATATATATTTTCTGCTCTGTGTATAACCTTGATGTGATTGATGTGACTTTAAATATTTTAATACTGTATTATACCAATATTCTTTAGACAGTGTCTTCGGTCATCTGACGAAGTAAATTGTAGACTTTTTGTTCTAACATTATACAAGTATTTGGTAATATAAAGCTTAGCCAGTCATCCTAGAAGACCTAGGTAAACTGTAGGTTATTGTCTTTATTGTGATAGGTACCAGTATTAATTCTGTGTTACAAGGTTACTGAATGAGTAGTTAGGGTTAATTAAAAATTAACTATTTAGTAATAGTGTTGTAATTCCTTTATTAATTAAGTTCCCCTGGAAGCGTTTCTCCATTATTACACGTGTTTGTGTGTTAGCGTTTCTCAATTATTACACGTGTGGGTGTTGTGTCACGGTGAAGTGATTAGCATATTGTGTAAACTAGACACCTAGAGATTAACTAATTAAGTGATCAGTTCTGGGTTGTCATTATTTGTTGTTATTAATTAACTACTGCGGCAGTACATTTGTCAGCGTAGGTTAATACAGATTCCAAAGAGTATTGTGTTTTTGTTGTGTTTTCTAGTGAACTAAACGTGCTATAATAATATATACTTTATATAAGATCGTATCTCTGATCATACCTAGACGAGCCACACTCGGGTAAATACTGCTCGATACAGAGAGATCTAATAGATATAGTTAGGAGAGATATTTGGATAATCGTGTTTTATTCGTCTACGGGTATTATAGAATCTCCGTGACATACCAGTTCAAACTTTATCTTTTAAAAATATTACATTAAAGTGTCAGAATATATTTTAGGGTCTGGCGAGTATGGTACCAGGTTTTTTTTATCTAAATGCACTGAAACCAAATCGAATGTGACAAAACAAACCGGATCTGGCGAATTACAGTAGATCTAACAACATTGCGTGGACTCCCATGTCCAGGTGACATTTCATCTATAAATAACAATTTAAATATTGACCAGGAAGGAAGGAATGTTTAACATGCACATTCAGAGCAAGCTGTTGTAGCGCATGCCTGTCTTGGGCACAGGTACCAACCTCTGCCGATTTCTCTGTCCAGGACAGGAAAGGAATATCGACCAATTACACTTCACCTTTTATAGCGTTATTCGGGAGCATACAAATTCTAAAAACATCGGGCGAGACTATTTATGCAATAGGCGAACTTGTTGGTCTATTTCAACACTGAAAAAATAGGGGGAAAAGTGCAGTAATAAACTGTGGATTGTATACTAGTATAATTTTACTATAAACAGATTTTATGGCTATACCATTGTCTTGAAACAAATTTTATGTAAAATTTTATATTGAAATTAGTGTCCGGCATACTTCGTAATTCACCCGAATTATTTCGTATACCCTCGGCATAATTCAAAATGTTTTCAAATTCTTTTCAAATCACTGGCATGATTTTGCAATTAAGGTTTTGATTGATCAAATGAAAGGTCAACTGGACATGAGCTCCAATGGGTTACTGTTAGATCCACATGTAATAGTGGAGCTAATTTTAATTAGATTGCAAACTGCATAGGTTAAATCTTCAGGTTTAACGGCAATTGATGGAACATCCAAAGTAATCTGAACGACAGGACCGTAAATACATGACCAGTGAAGAGTCAAATGGGCATTTGGAAAAACAGTGGATGATTCCAGTGAGTTCTATCTAGTGCTTCGTATATAGGACAACCACTCCAGAGAAATCCTTTACTGGAGATTTCACCACTCCAAAGATTATTCCATCCATCTTGCATCGCCATAAAGAGGACTGCCACTCCCAGACTAGTTTACTAAAGGTTCTAATAGACCAAATCAATTCCTATTGCCGATAATGTTAATGTTTACTAATAAAACTGATATAAGCAGCGTTTCAACACACCCAGGAAGTACAGCAATAGTGCTATGTGCTATGAACAGTAACCAAGCTCTCCCTCCCCCTTTTTTTAAATTTTTATTATTATAAAGGGTGTGGTGCCGCACGGCCACTCTCCTTTAATTTTCACCCAGCGAGAACACTTAAATATCTTATCATCAGACCGACCATAACACTTCAAGTGACATGTAAGAGTGTATATTGAACATTTTACTGAAAATAAAACACCCGTAATGCACCATAGCAACGGTTAACAGTATATAAGCTGTCAGCCCCCTGCAATCCAGTGGTCCCTGCAATGCATGTGCTATGAACAGTCAACAGTTCAGTGACCTAGTTGGAACACTCTTAATACTGGTAAATTACATGTATTTCCAATCATGCCTGATGGCGCTGACATTCAAATAGTAGTGAAATACTTAATAATAACGGTGCAGTTACGGGGGGGTACTGTTTTAAAATGCTGTTGAGAATAAAAACTCCAAGGCATTGCTGATTGCTGTAGGCAGTTGCAGGGGTTGTAGTCGGCCATTCTGTTTTCGCTATACAGTGAGAGAGCGATCATAACCATACAAATGTCTGTCTAGGCTATAGAGTGATAACGATATACATTGTCAGGGTTGAAAAAAAATCATGATTTTTTTTACTTAATTTGGAGCTTCTGAATTGAATACTTGCTCCCTGTTAAATACAAGATTTGGAAGCTTCACTACATTCTGAAATGAAATACCTCGAACATCTAGAAATGAGACAACAAAATGCATTTTGGGGATTATTGAGTTAATGTTTAAGTACTTGGTGTTTAGCCACGATGGCTAAATACGGTGATTTGACACGTGAAGTCAGTGGCTTCACTTGACACCTTCTATTGTGTTGATCTCCCAGGATCATCCCAACCATAGATTTGGGGGAATTGTCACTGATCAGTATGACTTGTTAGACGACATGGTCTTGAAATCTAATTGCAATTCAGTTATAAATATATGTAAAAATAATTATCTAGCGTAAGTAACAATTGATTTTAAATAACACTACATTTTTTGTACTGCAAGTTAATTGATAAATCACATGTTTACAAAATAATCAATAAAAATAAATGCAATAATCATAAAAATCAAATGAAACATAATAAAAAAAATAAAAAAATCGAAATGCATGATTTTTTTTGTTTTTTTTGCAGTGATTTAAATCATGATTTAAATCAAATGATTTAAATCAAACAACTCTGTACATTGTTAAAATACTTCTGCTTACATGTTTTGGTTACTAAAGTATATTTCCTTTTTTTAAATACTTTAGTAAATGTTTCTTACCAACTTGTGAATACTCTAGTTATTTAATCAAACTTAACCAGTGTTGATACTTAATGAGAACAGAGCAACTACATTGACCTCATGTTTTTATTAATCAGTCCTGGACAGGCAGGCCACATGTGGTAGATGTGTGCTGAAGACAGCAAGCTTAAACCTTTATTGAATACAAGCACAAAATGATGTATGGTCAGTGAGCTATTTAAACTGTTCATCTCTTGTTTAAGATAATTTCTAAAATACATTTTCTTAGTTTGTTGTGTTTAGATGTGTGCTGTGAGCCATGTTCCACTCATCTCACATCCACGTTCCCCGGAACCGCCAGCCCGGCGCGCTCCGCACGTTCGTGACATCCTCGTCGTTCGGACCACCCGATGGGAAGGAACCGCTACGCAGGGCAATCCTCTTTTCAACGGTGGCCATGGTTCTGCTGCTGATCGGGAGTGTGTTGACCTGGCTAGGTATGGGATGACAAACTGAGCAGCACATTAACACTAAGAAAACTTAGGGCTAACGTTTAAAAGCTAATTAATTCATAGAAAATACACAGTCAAACGTTTCTTGTCAACCACAGTTTCCTCACTCTTTATTTCAACAAACTGTAAAGTGTAATTATTGCTGGCGGAATTTCTTTTTGCGATTTTATAATTATATACTCATGAAAAAGACCTATCTTATAGTTTACCACCTGAACTAAGTTCTTCAAGTTTTTTGCAGTTTATTTCTAATGTTGGTAATGGATTTTAACAAACAATCTTTCTTCATGTTTGATTTGAATTTGTCTGTTACTGCTTTGCTTTGTGGACTCGAATGTTAGAGGGTTTACATATTGACCGTGTCTGTGTGTGTTCAGGTTTTAACGATGTGTTTGTGGACTCGAATGTTAGAGGGTTTACATATTGACCGTGTCTGTGTGTGTTCAGGTTTTAACGATGTGTTTGTGGACTCGAATGTTAGAGGGTTTACATATTGACCGTGTCTGTGTGTGTTCAGGTTTTAACGATGTGTTTGTGGACTCGAATGTTAGAGGGTTTACATATTGACCGTGTCTGTGTGTGTTCAGGTTTTAACGATGTGTTTGGGGGCCGAGTTTCCATGACAGGACCGCTTCTCATCGCACTGGCTCTCCTCCTGCTGCTGTTGTCGGTGCGTCAGTTCATGATCGCCAGGAAACACAACAGCCACAACGCCAACAACGTCCAGGTACTCACACCGCTTGACAACACTCGTCCTGTTGTAGATGGTCGTTTTGACACTTGTCTCAAGATAATCTGTTTTCAGACTCTGTTAGCAATTTTCTTAATAAATAAAAATGAGATACTTGTTTTGAAATGTTGCACAACACCTGACAAATGCCTCTTCCCCCCAACATAATTGTTCATAATGCATTGCATGATACCCTCTCGCCCTAGAGTGTTAATTGATTGTTGAACAGCCCCTTACTTACAATGTTTTTTATTCTTACAGCTAGGATCGGTTGCCCCAACGACCCTGACAACGGTTGTGGTGGACCGAAATGACGGTGTTGGTGCAGTGACGGTTATCATGGATTCAGTTAACATAGATCACAGTCCTCAGTCGAGGTACTTTATCATGTATATATTATATACGTGTATCTATACATGTCACACATAGATCAGTCCTCAATCTAGGTACAGTGACAGTTATCATGGATTAGGTACAGTGACAGTTATCATGGATTAGGTACAGTGATAGTTATCATGGATTAGGTACAGTGACGCTTATCATGGATTAGGTACAGTGACGCTTATCATGGATTAGGTACAGTGACGCTTATCATGGATTAGATACAGTGACGCTTATCATGGATTAGATACAGTGACGCTTATCATGGATTATGTACTGTGACGCTTATCATGGATTAGATACAGTGATGATTATCATAGATTAGATACAGTGATGATTATCATGGATTAGATACAGTGACGCTTATCATGGATTAGATACAGTGACGCTTATCATGGATTATGTACTGTGACGCTTATCATGGATTAGATACAGTGATGATTATCATGGATTAGATACAGTGATGCTTATCATGGATTAGGTACAGTGACGCTTATCATGGGTTAGATACAGTGACGCTTATCATGGGTTAGATACAGTGACGCTTATCATGGATTAGGTACAGTGCCGCTTATGGATTAGGTACAGTGACGCTTATCATGGATTAGGTATAGTACCGCTTATTATGGATTAGGTACAGTGCCGCTTATCATGGATTAGATACAGTGACACTTATAATGGATTAGATACAGTGACGCTTATAATGGAGGGGCAGGATTTAGTTCAGTTCACTGTTGTTTGAGTGCTGGCTTGAGGTGCATGCATCGCATGATTAAACCACCTCAGTGGATCCATTCAGCAGATTGCACAAAGGCCGTGGTATGTGCTTTCCTGCCTGTGGGGAAGTGCATATAAAAGATACCTTGCTGCATTAGGAAAACTGTAGCAGGTTTCCTCTGATGACTAAGACTCATAATTACCAAATGTTTGACATCCAATAGCCGATGATTAATTAATCAATGTGCTCAAATGGTGTCATTAAACAACAAACTTTAACTTTTAACTTATCATGCATTCAGTTAACATAGATCACAGTCTTCAACAATCTAATTAAAATTAGCTCCACTATTACATGTGGATCTAACAGCAGCCAGTTGTAGCTCATGTCCACCAATCAAAACCTTACTTGCAGAATCATGCCAGTGATTTAAAAATAATTTGAAAACATTCCGAATTATCCTAAGGGTATACGACATGTTTCGTGTGAATTACGAATGCCTTAAAACACTTCAGACATTGCCATTGGTGGCATCGTTAAGTGTAAGCCCTGCATATGTGTACAGAGTTGTGATTTTGATCTATTTCTCTTTATTTCTCACTAAGTGGACCATGTAGATTGTTCTAGAATATGTCTGGTTAATGTGAAAGTGTTGTGCTGCATGTTAAAGAATATATCTCATTAAATGTGAAGTTGTGTTGTTTCTTTCAGAATCTATGCAGACGACTATGCACCTCCTTCATACAATGAGGTCACACGATGGCAGGGCATCAACACTGGTGGTGGTCTGCTGTGTGCGACGATGCCCCAGAACCCGGATGACCCTCCCCCACCATACGAGGATGCGGTGCAGGTACAGGACTGCGGTTCAACCCTCCACTCCTCCCACCACTCGGCCCACTCCTTCAGTGACGAGCCGGCGGGTCTGCCGGGATACCAGGAGCGCAGCCTGTCCCCCGGGGGTCAGATGTTCAGTGTTGATACCATCTCCCCGCTAGAAACCTTCTCGCCCGGTGTCCATTCCAGCAATGTTGTCGTGATGGCCAGACCCAGCATTTCATCGTGTAGAACCACGGGGCAGTGTTCCAGCTCCTGCCCATCACACTCACTCTCTGCTCAGCCTGACCTGTCGCCAACGATAGGCAGCGGGGTCCTGCCGCCAGTCTCCACGCATCACTGGTCGTCAAGGGGACAGTTTTTCCTTATTCCACAGATGTTGGGCATGGTGGCCAGCTCACAGAAGCAGCACAGAGTAGGCGAGGTGCCGCCTGCATACCAAGCGGTGGACACGCTGGGCATGTCCCCGATGTCGTACAGTCAGGCCATGGGTGTGAGTTCTACATCGAACACGGCCAGAGGGTCGGCAAACAAGGACCAGGTGTCAGGGTGTCCGCGGCCTGGAGCCCAGGTGGGGCTAGAACCTGACTCTAAGTCACACCAGTCTGTGTGTTCCCCTCCTAGGGAGTGTCCTCGTGGTGAACAGTCACAGAACAAACATGGCGAGCGTGCGGTGTCAGACAGCCAGACACGGTCAAGTGAAACTCCTCGAAACCGGTGTCATATACAGCAGTGTACCCTAGCGACAAACACTCGGCCAGACCCCGAGGATCCACCTGGGACTTCTAGTGCTGCCATCATTGATGAACTGGAGAACGTATAGGCAGACTTCTCAGGCATCTCAAAGTTGAAAACTAAATTTTGTTTACATAACGCTCAGGCATGTCTAATGTTACACATCTCATTTTTCACTTGAGCGTTAAATTTAGGAAATCATGTACATGGCTGTAAGAGGTTATGCAAATTGCAAATAGGGTCGTTTGCCTGTAATAGTTTTGTCAAAATCATAAAAGAATGTATGGAAACTTTCAATTGTTAGAGACCTGGTTTTATGAACCAGTTTTGTAAGTTGCAACATTCATGTGCCACAGAATGCTTAACACGTCATAGTTTGACTGATTGTTGTTTTGCTCTCTAATTTGTGTGTCCTTTAATGTTGTGATTAATATTGCAGAAAATTTATAATACTGTATTTTTGGTTCATAATGATTTTTTTAGCAATTATTTGCAAGTTAATTGTGCTATTTCATGATATATTTTTGAACTACATATTTTTACCATACTATTTTGAGTACATGCTGTTGTATTTTTGCAAACTATGAATGCTGTTCTTTGCTTAATGTTAGCAGGTGTGGCAAGTGACACCATTGTAGCATTTATTATATTAATTATACTACATGCACAGTGTGTAGAAAATATATTTTTAACAAAACTTAAAGATAAAATGTCTCATTTTTCTATAAATAGGTATCTGATAGCACATTTTCTGTTCAGTTTAACCTCACTTTTCACCAAAGGCATTGTCCAATTTTCCAAATCATTTGATTGGCTATTGGAATGTTTGAACCAGTCGTGAAATAAGGGGGTTCCCATTGATTTGAGGTCAGTTGAAGTATTCATGAAAAGAAAAATCAATCTCACGTTTTCTACACTTTTAATTTGTTGTTAACTTAAAATGTGGCAGTCATGTACTTTACTTCAAAATGCAGTCTTGAATTTTTACAATTCTTGGCAATATTTCAGCATTCAGGCATATATTTTGTCTTTTTGTTGTATGTTAATCTAACGTAAAATGAATACAGACTTCTGTACTGTAATCAATGCAGTACAATACAATCTTTATTGCAATCATTGTATGTTTACACTGGTTAAGGGGATAGGTTCCCATTAAAAAGGCCCCTCAAAACAACCAAACATATTATCAGGAAATGTGTAATGATAGGTGCATACTTGACAAAGCTATCTAATATCTTTATTTTAGTGTATGCCAGTCAGTTTTTGTGTCACCTCAGAAAAGTAAAAATACAAAATATACTGAGTTACGTTTCCAACAGCAACATTTTCAGCTTTATCATTAGCTCTGTGTTGAGGTTTTGCATTCAGCAGCATTTGTCACAATATGTGAGGTCCTAAATCAATGAAAATAGTATCTGGCCAAGTCAGTTGCTTATGGACCACAAATGGTGAAGGAAGAATGTTTACAAATCTCCAATAGGGGCACAATATTTAATGTCATCGTCCTGTTTCTATGTTGATTACGCAAATGTAAGTTAAAACGAACCGCCAATGAGTTACGTGGTGAACACTTGCTCAATGCAAGTTTGAGATCATGGATTAGGTAACTGACTGGTCATGCAAATATAAACCAAACTTTCAGTTACCTGTTGTAAAATCTCATGAACAGACTTGGGTCAGTGAAGATTTTGGACTACTGTCTGTTGCAAATAATAAAGTGTTGTCTCATTAAAGGGTGCAATGTAGGTCAGTTGGACAGCACTCCGAGATGGATTATACAATTGATCCTTCTCTGTGGACTCCCCCCCCCCCCCCCCCCCCCCCCATTCCATCAAGTACCATCACGTTTAGCAAAAGTGGTGGTATGTGCTATGCTGTCTGGGAAAGAGTATATTAAAGATCCCTTTGTTATGGTAGGAGTAATTTGTTGGTGGCATTTTCCTCTCTTACCATAGAGACGTTCAATAACCAGACATCATATGGGATTATTTTTCTAATGTACTCACAAATTGGTATTTAACATTCCTTTATCTTATCTTTTCATAAGGTTATTAAAAATATGTTTTCTTTATCTTTAATTTTGTTATTAGCACATTAAGATGTGCCAAGACATTTTTGTTATATCCAAGAGGTAAATAAAATCTGAATTTTGTTAAACATGTATATTCGGATTATTATACTGGTAGATATTATGTTGTATTGTACATGTTAGTGGCCAGCAATATCTTTACGCAGTATGTCGCTATGCTGCTTGTTGATGCTTGTATTTACCGTTAGTGTCAGTATTATACAGGATGTAGCCAGTTCTCGTGTAATTTACCAATGCCAGGATTTTACTCGCTGGTAATCAATAGTCATGTCATAACCTGGTCGTTTTGCAATATATTATTGCTATGGTGCATGATTTTGTATGTGTTGCAATAATTGCTTATTGTTGATTATTGATATTATTTAAAGTAGCCAATAATGATATATGTAAAAATATATATTGATGGGTTTTTGCAATTTATTTAAGGCATCCAATAATTATAATGAACAGGTATTCAAATTACTGATACTGCAGAGACTATATATTTACCATGTATTTATTTGTTGACATTACTGATTGCAGTAATGAAATAATTACCAGGTATTTCAACATTTAAATCATTGACTGCAGTAATTATGTAATTACCAGGTATTTATACACTTAAATTACTTACTGCAGTAATTATGTAATTACCAGGTATTTATACATTTAAATTGCTTACTGCAGTAATTATGTAATTACCAGGTATTTCTGTATTTAAATTACTGACTACAGCAATATATTACCAGGTATGTTTATATAAATTTAAATAACTGACTGCAGTAAATATGTAATTACTAGTATCAGGTATTTTTATGTTTAAATTACTGACTTCAGTAATTATGTAATTACCAAGTATTTATACATTTAAATTACTGAAATCAGTAATTATGTAATTACCAGGCATTTCAACATTTAAATTTCTGACCACAGTAAGTATATCATTAACAGGTATTTTTACATTTATATTACTAAGTGCAGCAATTATTTATTCCTACAATCAAATTACTGACTGCAGTAACTATATAATTACTATGTATTTCTACATTTAAATTATTAACTACAGTAATTATGTAATTATTATGTATTTTTACATTAAAATTACTGACTGCAGTAATTTCAGAATTACCAGGTATTTCCATATTTAAAGTTCTGATAGTCTTTGCAATAATTATATAATTATATATCTACATTTAAATGACTGACTTCAGTAACTATGTAACTACCCGGTGTTTCTAGATTTAGATGACTGACTTCAGTAACTATGTAACTACCAGTTGTTTCTAGATTTAAATGACTAACTTCACTAACTATGTAACTACCAGGTGTTTCTAGATTTAAATGACTGACTTCAGTAACTATGTAACTACCAGGTGTATCTAGATTTAAATGACTTGACTTCAGTAACTATGTAACTACCAGGTGTTTCTAGATTTAAGTTACTGACTTCAGTAACTATGTAACTACCAGGTGTTTCTAGATTTAAGTTACTGACTTCAGTAACTATGTAACTACCAGGTGTTTCTAGATTTAAATGACTGACTTCAGTAACTATATAACTACCAGGTGTTTCTAGATTTATATTCCTGAGCCCGTATTTTTGAAGTCATCTTAGCTACGATATGTCCTAAATCCGTCATAAGTGACTGCGGCAAATGTCGTAGCATATTTTAGAAATTGCTGTAACTCCAAAATATCGTTAATATATCGTAGATCCTACAACAGGACTAGAAACCAATCTCAGATCTGACACCTTACTTCTTATTTCACAATAATGACAAAGATACAGCTCCCCAGTTTTGTAAACTTGACGTTTTTTACCGTCAAAACTTTAAAACAGTGTATTCAAACCGTAACCTTTGACTGTTAAGCCACCTATTTCAAAACATTTACCAGTCGATATAATAGGGCCTGATTGGTGTTGTTGAAGAACGCACAAATGAGGCTTTTCAATGTGAAATGCACCTAAATAATGTATCGGAAAGATCAACTAAAAGAAATATTACTGAAGTTAACCCAATTGACGAATTTTCACTATTTACAGTAATAAAAAATAGACATGAAATTTTTCCAAAATTAATATTTGAAATGACTTACTGGTACATGGAAAATGTAAAGATTTTCTTTATAAATAAAATATAATATTTATACTGCATTATTAAGATAGTAAAATATGTTGGGTGACAACCTTAGGACCTTTCAAATATTACGTAACATTCGAAGGGGATGGGTGGATGTAGGTACAAACGTTATGTAGCGTTACATGGGATGAGTGGGTGTACTGAACAACATTACGTAATGCACTTTTTTATTACTAAAATATTTTGTTTGTTTGTTTATGTTTTGGTTTTTTCTTTTCATAAACACTGTCACGGCAACAGTGTTTAACATCGGTAGTTACAGCTCTAGTTCTTTTACAGGGAACACCTTTTTTCATACTATGCAATTTACTACAATTTCTTTCTTTCTAAGTGATTGTTTTCCAAACTGCACACAAAAATAGTAACTTCTTTTTTAAAACTCCAAAACACTTTTACTTTTCTTCTTATATCAAACCAAACTGAAATTATTTATAAAAAACCCCCAACATTTTTGTAGGAGGATGGGACAAACTATAGATGTAAACATATGATGATTATAAACTGAGTTGAAATACATGCATATCTGCGCCATTGGAGTAGCCAGGATTTTATATTGGGGGTGGGGGGTGGTGGGGTAATACATATAGGGCTTCTGGATTATGGTAGCCCCACTCCCCTGGCTAGTGATATTCAGTGTTGGGCTAGTACATTACTACTATTGCCATGCCCGAAGGCTAGTGAAAAAAAGTTGTTAAATGCTGCATTTAAGTCTATACATATAGGGCTTCTGGATTATGGTAGCCCCACTCCCCTGGCTAGTGATATTCAGTGTTGGGCTAGTACATTACTACTATTGCCATGCCCGAAGGCTAGTGAAAAAAAGTTGTTAAATGCTGCATTTAAGTCTATTTGGTAAATGTGAATATCCTGACCTCACCCCCACCCCTACTCTTAGTGGTTTTAATCTCTATCTCCCTGTTTAGGTAACATATCCGATTATTACTATTAGTAAAATTGTATTAAGTAAAATAGGGCTAGTGAATTTTTAATCATGGCTAGTAAATTTTATAAATCACTGATCCCATGGCTAGTGGATTTTGTAAAAATTCTAGAAGCCCTGCCATATTAGGGGTCCAACCCACACTATGTATGTAAATGTGATTTTATAAAATTTAATAGTTTAAAAAAAGGTTTGATTGGGGGCATGACCCTGTGCCCCCCCACCACCACCCGCCACTGATCTACGCTTTCCCAAATATTAGTTTCCCTTTTGGGGCTTCTTTGTCGGGGCTTCGGACACTTGCATATTATCCATTGTGGAAAGTCAGCTGTACCGAGATGATGTTTAGAAGGAATTTCCTTGATGACGTCACTGAGAAATACCCCATGTTTTCTCTCTCCACTTAATGAGGGTTTCCATTTTTGTTTACGACAAATATCGTAAATCATGACACACTAAGAAAATCTGTATTTGTATTTTGCTCTTAACTAGCTATGACATATCGTAGCTAAGATGGCTTTGAAAATACGGGCCCTGATTGCAGCAATTATATTATTACCAGGCATTTCTACATTTCAGTAATTATATAGTGTTTTAATTTGTGGTTTCTAGCAATCATATATCCAGCATACACTTGTCTGTCTACAATATTGTTGATAGTAGTAAGTCATCATGTTTGCCATTGTTGTCATGGTTACCAAGATAGTTTGTATCTGTTTAATTCCAATAATTGTGTTGATACCGTTCATTGTTTCACATGTGTCTTGATGGTTACTAAGATAGCTACATATATTTAGTTACATTAATGGTGTTAGCACTGTACTACGTATTGAAATAAATGTGGTTTTGGTGGGATTACTAAGACAGGTTGTATAGGTTTTTGATGTTAGCACTGAGCCACATTTACAAAGTGTATACTGTGTACACTGACTGACTGGGAAGCAATATGTGTATACTGTGTACACTGTGACTGACTGGGAAGCAATATGTGTATACTGTGTACACTGTGACTGACTGGGAAGCAATATGTGTATACTGTGTACACTGTGACTGACTGGGAAGCAATATGTGTATACTGTGTACACTGACTGACTGGGAAGCAATATGTGTATACTGTGTACACTGACTGACTGGGAAGCAATATGTGTATACTGTGTACACTGTGACTGACTGGGAAGCAATATGTGTATACTGTGTACACTGACTGACTGGGAAGCAATATGTGTATACTGTGTACACTGACTGACTGGGAAGCAATATGTGTATACTGTGTACACTGACTGACTGGGAAGCAATATGTGTATACTGTGTACACTGTGACTGACTGGGAAGCAATATGTGTATACTGTGTACACTGTGACTGACTGGGAAGCAATATGTGTATACTGTGTACACTGACTGACTGGGAAGCAATATGTGTATACTGTGTACACTGTGACTGACTGGGAAGCAATATGTGTATACTGTGTACACTGTGACTGACTGGGAAGCAATATGTGTATACTGTGTACACTGACTGACTGGGAAGCAATATGTGTATACTGTGTACACTGTGACTGACTGGGAAGCAATATGTGTATACTGTGTACACTGACTGACTGGGAAGCAATATGTGTATACTGTGTACACTGTGACTGACTGGGAAGCAATATGTGTATACTGTGTACACTGACTGACTGGGAAGCAATATGTGTATACTGTGTACACTGTGACTGACTGGGAAGCAATATGTGTATACTGTGTACACTGACTGACTGGGAAGCAATATGTGTATACTGTGTACACTGTGACTGACTGGGAAGCAATATGTGTATACTGTGTACACTGACTGACTGGGAAGCAATATGTGTATACTGTGTACACTGTGACTGACTGGGAAGCAATATGTGTATACTGTGTACACTGTGACTGACTGGGAAGCAATATGTGTATACTGTGTACACTGTGACTGACTGGGAAGCAATATGTGTATACTGTGTACACTGACTGACTGGGAAGCAATATGTGTATACTGTGTACACTGACTGACTGGGAAGCAATATGTGTATACTGTGTACACTGTGACTGACTGGGAAGCAACATGTGTATACTGTGTACACTGTGACTGACTGGGAAGCAACATGTGTATACTGTGTACACTGTGACTGACTGGGAAGCAATATGTGTATACTGTGTACACTGTGACTGACTGGGAAGCAATATGTGTATACTGTGTACACTGACTGACTGGGAAGCAATATGTGTATACTGTGTACACTGTGACTGACTGGGAAGCAATATGTGTATACTGTGTACACTGTGACTGACTGGGAAGCAATATGTGTATACTGTGTACACTGTGACTGACTGGGAAGCAATATGTGTATACTGTGTACACTGACTGACTGGGAAGCAATATGTGTATACTGTGTACACTGACTGACTGGGAAGCAATATGTGTATACTGTGTACACTGTGACTGACTGGGAAGCAATATGTGTATACTGTGTACACTGACTGACTGGGAAGCAATATGTGTATACTGTGTACACTGTGACTGACTGGGAAGCAATATGTGTATACTGTGTACACTGTGACTGACTGGGAAGCAATATGTGTATACTGTGTACACTGTGACTGACTGGGAAGCAATATGTGTATACTGTGTACACTGACTGACTGGGAAGCAATATGTGTATACTGTGTACACTGACTGACTGGGAAGCAATATGTGTATACTGTGTACACTGTGACTGACTGGGAAGCAATATGTGTATACTGTGTACACTGTGACTGACTGGGAAGCAATATGTGTATACTGTGTACACTGTGACTGACTGGGAAGCAATATGTGTATACTGTGTACACTGTGACTGACTGGGAAGCAATATGTGTATACTGTGTACACTGACTGACTGGGAAGCAATATGTGTATACTGTGTACACTGTGACTGACTGGGAAGCAATATGTGTATACTGTGTACACTGACTGACTGGGAAGCAATATGTGTATACTGTGTACACTGTGACTGACTGGGAAGCAATATGTGTATACTGTGTACACTGACTGACTGGGAAGCAATATGTGTATACTGTGTACACTGTGACTGACTGGGAAGCAATATGTGTATACTGTGTACACTGACTGACTGGGAAGCAATATGTGTATACTGTGTACACTGTGACTGACTGGGAAGCAATATGTGTATACTGTGTACACTGACTGACTGGGAAGCAATATGTGTATACTGTGTACACTGTGACTGACTGGGAAGCAATATGTGTATACTGTGTACACTGTGACTGACTGGGAAGCAATATGTGTATACTGTGTACACTGTGACTGACTGGGAAGCAATATGTGTATACTGTGTACACTGACTGACTGGGAAGCAATATGTGTATACTGTGTACACTGTGACTGACTGGGAAGCAATATGTGTATACTGTGTACACTGACTGACTGGGAAGCAATATGTGTATACTGTGTACACTGTGACTGACTGGGAAGCAATATGTGTATACTGTGTACACTGTGACTGACTGGGAAGCAATATGTGTATACTGTGTACACTGTGACTGACTGGGAAGCAATATGTGTATACTGTGTACACTGACTGACTGGGAAGCAATATGTGTATACTGTGTACACTGTGACTGACTGGGAAGCAATATGTGTATACTGTGTACACTGTGACTGACTGGGAAGCAATATGTGTATACTGTGTACACTGTGACTGACTGGGAAGCAATATGTGTATACTGTGTACACTGTGACTGACTGGGAAGCAATATGTGTATACTGTGTACACTGACTGACTGGGAAGCAATATGTGTATACTGTGTACACTGTGACTGACTGGGAAGCAATATGTGTATACTGTGTACACTGACTGACTGGGAAGCAATATGTGTATACTGTGTACACTGTGACTGACTGGGAAGCAATATGTGTATACTGTGTACACTGACTGACTGGGAAGCAATATGTGTATACTGTGTACACTGTGACTGACTGGGAAGCAATATGTGTATACTGTGTACACTGTGACTGACTGGGAAGCAATATGTGTATACTGTGTACACTGTGACTGACTGGGAAGCAATATGTGTATACTGTGTACACTGACTGACTGGGAAGCAATATGTGTATACTGTGTACACTGTGACTGACTGGGAAGCAATATGTGTATACTGTGTACACTGTGACTGACTGGGAAGCAATATGTGTATACTGTGTACACTGTGACTGACTGGGAAGCAATATGTGTATACTGTGTACACTGACTGACTGGGAAGCAATATGTGTATACTGTGTACACTGTGACTGACTGGGAAGCAATATGTGTATACTGTGTACACTGTGACTGACTGGGAAGCAATATGTGTATACTGTGTACACTGTGACTGACTGGGAAGCAATATGTGTATACTGTGTACACTGTGACTGACTGGGAAGCAATATGTGTATACTGTGTACACTGTGACTGACTGGGAAGCAATATGTGTATACTGTGTACACTGACTGACTGGGAAGCAATATGTGTATACTGTGTACACTGTGACTGACTGGGAAGCAATATGTGTATACTGTGTACACTGACTGACTGGGAAGCAATATGTGTATACTGTGTACACTGTGACTGACTGGGAAGCAATATGTGTATACTGTGTACACTGTGACTGACTGGGAAGCAATATGTGTATACTGTGTACACTGTGACTGACTGGGAAGCAATATGTGTATACTGTGTACACTGTGACTGACTGGGAAGCAATATGTGTATACTGTGTACACTGACTGACTGGGAAGCAATATGTGTATACTGTGTACACTGTGACTGACTGGGAAGCAATATGTGTATACTGTGTACACTGTGACTGACTGGGAAGCAATATGTGTATACTGTGTACACTGTGACTGACTGGGAAGCAATATGTGTATACTGACTGACTGGGAAGCAATATGTGTATACTGTGTACACTGTGACTGACTGGGAAGCAATATGTGTATACTGTGTACACTGTGACTGACTGGGAAGCAATATGTGTATACTGTGTACACTGACTGACTGGGAAGCAATATGTGTATACTGTGTACACTGACTGACTGGGAAGCAATATGTGTATACTGTGTACACTGACTGACTGGGAAGCAATATGTGTATACTGTGTACACTGTGACTGACTGGGAAGCAATATGTGTATACTGTGTACACTGTGACTGACTGGGAAGCAATATGTGTATACTGTGTACACTGTGACTGACTGGGAAGCAATATGTGTATACTGTGTACACTGTGACTGACTGGGAAGCAATATGTGTATACTGTGTACACTGACTGACTGGGAAGCAATATGTGTATACTGTGTACACTGTGACTGACTGGGAAGCAATATGTGTATACTGTGTACACTGTGACTGACTGGGAAGCAATATGTGTATACTGTGTACACTGTGACTGACTGGGAAGCAATATGTGTATACTGTGTACACTGACTGACTGGGAAGCAATATGTGTATACTGTGTACACTGTGACTGACTGGGAAGCAATATGTGTATACTGTGTACACTGACTGACTGGGAAGCAATATGTGTATACTGTGTACACTGTGACTGACTGGGAAGCAATATGTGTATACTGTGTACACTGACTGACTGGGAAGCAATATGTGTATACTGTGTACACTGTGACTGACTGGGAAGCAATATGTGTATACTGTGTACACTGACTGACTGGGAAGCAATATGTGTATACTGTGTACACTGACTGACTGGGAAGCAATATGTGTATACTGTGTACACTGTGACTGACTGGGAAGCAATATGTGTATACTGTGTACACTGACTGACTGGGAAGCAATATGTGTATACTGTGTACACTGTGACTGACTGGGAAGCAATATGTGTATACTGTGTACACTGACTGACTGGGAAGCAATATGTGTATACTGTGTACACTGTGACTGACTGGGAAGCAATATGTGTATACTGTGTACACTGACTGACTGGGAAGCAATATGTGTATACTGTGTACACTGACTGACTGGGAAGCAATATGTGTATACTGTGTACACTGTGACTGACTGGGAAGCAATATGTGTATACTGTGTACACTGACTGACTGGGAAGCAATATGTGTATACTGTGTACACTGACTGACTGGGAAGCAATATGTGTATACTGTGTACACTGACTGACTGGGAAGCAATATGTGTATACTGTGTACACTGTGACTGACTGGGAAGCAATATGTGTATACTGTGTACACTGTGACTGACTGGGAAGCAATATGTGTATACTGTGTACACTGACTGACTGGGAAGCAATATGTGTATACTGTGTACACTGACTGACTGGGAAGCAATATGTGTATACTGTGTACACTGTGACTGACTGGGAAGCAATATGTGTATACTGTGTACACTGACTGACTGGGAAGCAATATGTGTATACTGTGTACACTGTGACTGACTGGGAAGCAATATGTGTATACTGTGTACACTGACTGACTGGGAAGCAATATGTGTATACTGTGTACACTGTGACTGACTGGGAAGCAATATGTGTATACTGTGTACACTGACTGACTGGGAAGCAATATGTGTATACTGTGTACACTGACTGACTGGGAAGCAATATGTGTATACTGTGTACACTGTGACTGACTGGGAAGCAATATGTGTATACTGTGTACACTGACTGACTGGGAAGCAATATGTGTATACTGTGTACACTGACTGACTGGGAAGCAATATGTGTATACTGTGTACACTGTGACTGACTGGGAAGCAATATGTGTATACTGTGTACACTGACTGACTGGGAAGCAATATGTGTATACTGTGTACACTGTGACTGACTGGGAAGCAATATGTGTATACTGTGTACACTGACTGACTGGGAAGCAATATGTGTATACTGTGTACACTGTGACTGACTGGGAAGCAACATGTGTATACTGTGTACACTGACTGACTGGGAAGCAATATGTGTATACTGTGTACACTGACTGACTGGGAAGCAATATGTGTATACTGTGTACACTGTGACTGACTGGGAAGCAATATGTGTATACTGTGTACACTGTGACTGACTGGGAAGCAATATGTGTATACTGTGTACACTGTGACTGACTGGGAAGCAATATGTGTATACTGTGTACACTGTGACTGACTGGGAAGCAATATGTGTATTTATCCGTCCTTGCCAAGTTTTGTTGTAACTGCATATTATTTTCGTTCTTGATAATTTGAGATGTTCATAGTTTGGTGGGTGTACCAATTTATGATTTTAGACTCCCTCTATTTTGTTTTGAAATTATGAGAAGTATCACCATGATTATATGGCCTGGTTTATGGGGGAATGGGTGGGAGGGGTGGAGGCATCTTTCCTCATCTCAAAGAAAGTTGAGCGTGTCAAAATAGATGGTGGGAAAAACTCTACCTTTATCATGAATAATCGCCTGCTGTTGATTTTTATTAAGATGTTTATTATAATTTATTTTGCTCTTTTGCAATTATTTGTTTGGGTTGCCTTGGATATAGAGGTACAAACATATTTTTATTAGTTTTGTAAGCATGTCAGGCTTTGTATTAATGTTGTCTGTCTGTCTTCAGCAGAAATTTGTTTTGATTACACTATTAAACAGGAAATATTGTTTTGATTGTGATGTTCGTGGGTTATTTTTATTATTACTGTTGTTATTATTTGTTAAGTATTCTGTTATATATATATATATAATTATAATTAATTTGCCAAATGTTGGTATGTCAAACTTGTTTTTATTTATTATTTATATTTTGTTTGTTCATTAATCTCTCCATAATTATATTTCATTTGAACTATTTTAATATTTAGTAACTATAATTTAAGTTTGTATTTTATGTTTGTTGTGGTGAATATGAATTATAACGGGAATGTCACGTTAACTCTGTATCTGTCTTTGTTCATCTGGTGTACATGTTGGACTCATCATTAAGCTACATTTTGGTCATATACACTTTTTTCCCAGACTACGGTAGTATCAATTCTCAGCCGTTGAAACCAATATGTACATGGGCCAGTCTCCCAGAAGTTGTCACTTTACATAGTAGTACCTTTGTAAACAATGTTTTTAAAATATGATGTTTTATGGTCATGTCTTATCTCTGGGGTCAGGTGAATGTATTTCAAATTCCAAGCAGAGATCTTTACATAGGATTTTATTATTTTTGTCAACTTATTTTTCCGGAACAGGGTCTTGATAGCAATGGCTGCCATGTTACGGGGTTGAAATACTTTGTTTTCTTTTAATACAAAATCAAAATATTTTATATGTGATGAACATTTTACTGATTCATAGTTTTGAGTAGCCCATCAAAAAGCAAAATAGCATGAACATATTTTATTTCTTTTAACAAAGAACACCGAGAAAGCTGCCAATTGCCACGAAAATAGAATGTTGGACCCAATTATTGCATGTTCACACAATTAAATGGCCAAAACAATAGAAGTGCAAAGGAATATTGGTTTAGCTACACCTCAGTACATTGTAAAACTATTTCATGTTGAACATGTGGTTATTTAGACATTTGATCAAAATTGTAAGTCATGTTATGGTGTTGACCGTTACGGTGTTGACAAAATTTTACAAAAACAAACTTTCATCTCATTATTGTTGATTAGCTATGTTGAATTGCCAAGCTATTTTGGAAGCATCCAGTTACGATGATCTCTGAGTGAACCATATTCATTTAATACATCAATATATTAATTATGCCTGTTATGGTATTGACAGAGGATAAACATAAGCAGTGACCCATCCCTTTTTTGCCTGATCATTTGTAGAAATTGACATCACTTTTCGTTAATATCATTTGAAAAGATTGTGGTTTCCTCTGTTTAGAAGGAATCAAGTAACATGTCTTAGTTTATCATTATACATCATAGATTGTGTTTGCTAACCAACATTATGGTGTTGACGTGATATTTGCAAAACGAGTAAGAGAGAAAGATAATATTGTAAAATAAAACATAAATGTAATTTCAGCCTGAGAATACGTTTTCCATCTTCAAGTCTTTATTAATCGACTGACTGAACCTAAATCAAAACCCAAAACTGATTTCATTCAGTATTTTATAAGTCTCATGGCCTTGATTTGTAACATGCCAATTTCAGGATTTTCACCCTATTAAATCAAACATTTTTTCATAAATTCAGGTGCCTTTGTGCTATAAAAATTTCTCTGTAAGTTTTTTATTAATATTTAATTATCTAAGTGATGTTTATCTCAGTTTTCGTACTTTGATCAATTTTAGGGGTGGGTAACATAATATGACACATTTCAGGAGAATGAGTATATATATATTTTTTAAAACATGTTTGCCAGTCCCACTTCTTCCATTCTGGTTATCGTTGGTCATTTTGCAAGTGTTTATTTTTGTACATAAATCAATCGGTGTGCATTTTGATTCTGAAGACTTTTAAATGATAACATTGATAATTTTAATAAACACAAAGGCTGATGGAGTCAGACTGAATAATTTTTAATAATTTAAAGATTTGCATTTCTTTTATTACTGAATATATTTTGTCATTTTGTGAGTGCAGAATTTTATTCAATTTAAGCTTGGTTAAGTCGGGCAAGTATTTTTGTAAGTTTGATTAAAGTGTCTTCAATTGCCTTTAACTTGTGAATTCTTCAGTGGATGACTTTCTTATTTAGTATTAATGTTCACCAGGTGAGACTTTCAACTGCACATCCTACTGCCATAAATGTAACCCCACTAAAATCATTTGAAATTGCTTAAAAGGTTCAGTAATAACAAATCTGGATGTAAGGTTTTAAAACATATCCTCATCATTTTGAATCATCAGGGATCCTGAGGGTGTTTTGTCCTTTTGGAACGCTTTATCTGATGTCAAACGTTTACTGGGGTTTAGATGAGACTTTAATTTTTTTGGATTGGAGAATGTCGACAGATTTGTAAGTGATTAAACAGTCAGTACAGGCGTCGGAAACGGGGGGGGGGGGGGGGGGGGGGGGGGGGGGGGGGCAGGGGGCACTGCCCCCACTCTGAAACTGGGATCACAATATGAACACATTTAATAAGCGCCCCCCCCCCCCCCCTCGCCCGTCGCTGCCATTTTTAGACGCCTGCCTATGGTCAGAAATACACTACCTGGTGTGAAGACGTATATATTTGAAGCATAAAAGTAAATTTCAGTCATGTATTGAGAGGACGAAGTAAGATTTTATGATGGTTTATCGTAAGTTCTACCATGTGTTGTTTATGTTCATAACCCCTGCAATTAAGAAAATGTCCACGGCAAAAAAAAAACATGCAGTCGAAAAAAGCTCCACGGCATTGCCAATTGTTGTGGGCAATTGCAGGGGTTGTGTTCAGTAAACAACGTACGGTAGAAGAACCTGATGGTCTTATCTGGTGGATTGTAATTAAAATCAGTATTTGTTATCAGAGTTCAATTCACTATTTGTACTTAAGCTATACATTCGTATGAACTGTGAATATACTGAAATATGGCACTGAGAATAGTGTATGTTGACTCGTGTAAATTGGTGTTAGACGTAATATAGTTGAATGACGTTCTTATTGTGACCTGCTTTGATCTGTGAAGCTCATACTACGGCCTTATACTTCAGCTTTTGTAATGTTTCCCTTTGTGTGTAAATAAACGTGACACGTGTATTAAACGTCTGTTATTAATTCTTGCATGGACACATGGTCACATCTACACCAGAGCTCGTATTACATATAGTTACAGATGCAGTACAAACATTGGCTCTTGTTGTACATGGACCTCTAGATGTGCTATTCCTTACTGTGATATATCGGTGGCAGCATTTTTATTGTTTTACATCAGTGACAAAATGGTACACTTCCATTTGATGAAAACCTCTTTCGGTGATTTAAAAATATTTTTTATAGTTGAATGTCGCATTCAGAATCGAAATTCTCTGGTCTGACGGTGATTCTCAGAAGCATACACTAACAATCTTGAAAGCCTATATCACTTCCATTGCACTTGCCCATATGCGAGTTTGCGGTAATAGTTTTGTTCAGATTTGCAATATTCGTATCGGTCACATTATCGGTCACATTATAGTACTCTCTAAATACATCAGTGGAGTGATATATGGGACAGGCCACGCCTTCCTTATATTCAGGACCGGATTTAGACCGGGGGGGGGGGGGGGGGGGGGTGGGGGGGGGGGGGGCACTTCGGGTTCGGGGGCCCCTCAACACAGAAATTACATGACAAATTTAAAAAAAAACTAATTTTATAATTATTACATTTTTTTTTTTTTTATAAAGGAAGTCCTTAGTCTGGGGGGCCCGGAGCAATTGCCCCCTTATAAATCCGGCACTGCTTATATTAACAAACAAAAACCCAACACCGGCGGACTTATATGTATACTACTCAAAAGAATTTAAGGGTCAGACGATATTTTCGACATTATTTTCTGAATGTCAATTATATTAGCTAGACCATAATGTCACGCATGGTATTGTTCCATTTTGACGAAAGTGGGTCTAAGCAACCCATAAATGAATTAAAATCCACTGTCATTGACACTGTCGACTAGTTCTAATGGCGAAAACATGCTTACATTTGCACGTAAATTAGGGGCGAAAGCGAAAGGTCTGCTAAGTGCCCATAACTTGCTTTTTCACAAAGCGCTTCATTTGCACGCTTTGCATGTGTATTCCATGTTCCCAATGCTGAATTTCCGTATAATTGGAGCTTGCGTTCATGTACGGTGCACACTCCAAATTCGACAATGGTACGACGTCAACTGACTATCGAAGATCGAGGAAGGGCTATTGCTTGGCTTCAGGATGGCAATACACAAAGAAATGTTGCTCTGAGACTTGGTGTCAGTCAGAATGTCGTTGGCCGACTGTGGCAACGGTACCAAGCAACGAATTCTGTTCGAAATCGTCCACGTTCGGGAAGACCCCGAAGCACTACAAATAGAGAGGACCGCTACATCACCAATATGGCTCGACGTCAACGCACAACCACTGCACGCCGATTACGTGACAATCTGCGGACTGCGACTGGAACTCGAGTGTCTGATCAAACCATACGCAATCGTCCGAGAGCCAATAATCTACGCTGCCGTCGCCAGGCTGTTCGACCACCACTCCTACCACGTCACAGAACGGCCAGACGTCACTGGTGCACGCTTCATCTGCGGTGGCAACGTGTTCAGTGGGGTCGAGTGATGTTCACTGATGAGTCCAGGTTTAGTCTCCAGTTCAACGACGGTCGGGTTCGTGTCTACAGACGTCCTGGGGAGCGGTTCGCTGACGTTAACGTTAGACAACGTCACCGGTACGGTGGTGGCAGCGTCATGGTGTGGGGCGGCATCTCTATCCACCACAGGACCCCCCTTTATGTGGTGGATGGCAATCTGAATGGAATCCGCTATCTGAATGAGATTATCCGGCCGTTGGTTCTCTCAGGCCTTCAGCAGATTGGCGGCGGGGCAGTTCTGCAGGATGACAATGCCAGACCCCACCGCGCCAGGGTGGTAACGGACTTTTTCAGACAACAAGGTATCGCCAGGATGGATTGGCCAGCATATTCGCCTGACTTGGCCCCAATAGAGCATGCCTGGGACGAATTAGGCAGGAGAGTTCGGGATAATCATGCCCCTCCGGCCAACCTTCATGATCTGGGTCAACTTCTTATGGCAGAGTGGCAGGCCATTCCCCAAGAGTTCTTCAGACGTCTGATCAACAGCATGAGGCAACGATGTGTCGAGTGTATTCGCGCCAGGGGTGGATTCACACACTATTAAACGAATGTTCTAATGTGTAAAATCCATGTTTGACAACCTTCAACTTTGACAGCATGTCATGTGACTTTCTTGTATACAGTGACGTTTATTTGTGTTTTTTTGTAAATATGGAACAATAAATAAAAAATTTGGTGTAGTTTACATCATCAATCTAATACACTCTGAAACTTATTTGGTTATACATTTTTGACCCTTAAATTCTTTTGAGTAGTATACTTTGTCCATCTTGCCGTCCTAACGGAACAGTTTTCTTTTTATGCAGTTTTGATTTTAAAGTAATTAAGTTTTATTCCCCCTCAACCCCGCCATTTCAAAACCCCCATTACACGTGAGACATAGGCTGCCTAGACTTTGGTAACCCCTCCAATATAACATCCTGGCTCTAGCTAGTGGAAGGAAGGTATGTTGTAACGACGTACTCCATACATTTCAATTACGGTGTGCTCTAGTGCATGAGCGCCAATCCGGCTTTAAAAGTGTGGTGGTGGTGGTGGTGGTGGGGGGGGGGGGGACGTGTTAGTGTGTGTGTGTGTGTGTGTGTGTGTGTGTGTGACAGACAGACAGACAGAGAGGGAGGAATGTCAATGAAAATCATAAAGCAACACTTTAGTGGTTAAACTTTTAATTTTTGTTGGTGCTGTTGTTATTTTTGCTTTTGCTAAACGAAAAAGTGTGTGTGTGTGTGTGTGTGTGTGTGGGTGGGGGGGGGGTTGGCACTTATATAGATTATCCCCCGGCGTTGAAGTGACGGGGACGCATTCCTCCTGTCCCCCACCGATCGACGCCCATACTCTAGTGGTGTTGTTAAACAAAACTATTGTTGTTTTTTTTGTTTTTTTGTTTTTTTTTAACAAACATCTGAAATCAAATCACAACTCAATTTTTATTTTAAAAATGGTGTTACGGTGGGACATGTTGAAAAATATGTGGGACACGTATAATATATACATGCATATGAATCAATAATTTTAAATACGACTAAAGAGTGACATGTGACATTTTTGAGAGAGAAAAAACAAAACTAAAGCGTGCGAAACATAGGGTGCAAACTGCTAAAAGAGTATCATGAATAATTTATGCATGTACGAAATGTTCCGGACAAAAACGACGGTGTTGGAAATGACCTGTAACCTTTGCAATTAGCCAATAACAAGCTACGGGTTAACCGGGAAAATGCATTTGCTATCAAAGAGTTGAACCATCCAACTTCCAAGGCTAGTGTCGGCTGCAGTTGTCATACTGTTTTAGTTTGGTTTTGGTAACTTTGATTGAACACTTGTCATCACTGGCGCGCCACAATTCAGTTTATCATTCATTTGGTTCTATAGTATTGACATAAACACGTCTTATTTCGCACCGATAGCTTTCACAACTTTCCCCTGTCGGTGTCAATGTCCGCATGCTCAGGGTAACGCATTTAAAGCAGGATTCTCGGATGTGTTTAACTTTTAGGACAGACCATCAACTTTTATTCTCTTGGGAAGGACTTTCTTTTGGCACTGTCACTAATCTTAACCCTAACTATGATAAGTATTTATAAATACCTGACAGTGACAAAGGAAAGTCCTACCATCCAAAATGAGACGGGACCTACCAGTGATAAAGCACTCGTTTGATGTGCAACTGATGTAGGATCGATCCCCGTCGGTGGACTCATTGGGCCATTTCTCGTTCCAGCCAATGCTCCACAACATGTAACAAAGGCAGTGGTATGTAGGGGCGTGTAACGAAGGCAGTGGTATGTACTGTAGGGGTGTCTAACAAAGGCAGTGGTATGTACTGTGGGGGTGTCTAACAAAGGCTGTGGTATGTAGGGGTGTGTAACAGGCAGTGGTATGTAGGGGTGTGTAACAAAGTGATATGTAGGGGGGTGTAACAAAGGCAGTGGTATGTAGGGGTGTGTAACAAAGGCAGTGGTATGTAGGGGTGTAACAAAGGCTGGTATGTAGGGTGTGTAACAGGCAGTGGTATGTAGGGGTGTGTAACAAAGGCAGTGGTATGTAGGGGCGTGTAACGAAGGCAGTGGTATGTACTGTAGGGGTGTCTAACAAAGGCAGTGGTATGTAGGGGTGTGTAACAAAGGCAGTGGTATGTAGGGGTGTGTAACAAAGGCAGTGGTATGTAGGGGTGTGTAACAAAGGCAGTGGTATGTAGGGGTGTGTAACAAAGGTAGTGGTATGTAGTGGTATGTAGGGGTGTGTAACACAGGCCATGCTATGTAGGGGGGTGTAACACAGGCCGTGCTATGTAGGGGTGTGTAACACAGGCCGTGCTATGTAGGGGTGTGTAACACAGGCCGTGCTATGTAGGGGGGAGTAACACAGGCCGTGCTATGTAGGGGTGTGTAACACAGGCCGTGCTATGTAGTGGGGTGTAACACAGGCCGTGCTATGTAGTGGGGTGTAACACAGGCCGTGTTATGTAGGGGGGTGTAACAAAGGCAGTGGTATGTAGGGGTGTGTAACACAGGCCGTGCTATGTAGGGGTGTGTAACAAAGGCTGTGCTATGTAGGGGTGTGTAACAAAGGCAGTGGTATGTAGGGGGGTGTAACACAGGCCGTGCTATGTAGGGGTGTGTAACAGGCCGTGCTATGTAGGGGTGTGTAACACAGGCCGTGCTATGTAGGGGGGTGTAACAAAGGCCGTGGTATGTAGGGGTGTGTAACACAGGCCGTGCTATGTAGGGGTGTGTAACAAAGGCCGTGCTATGTAGGGGGGTGTAACACAGGCCGTGCTATGTAGGGGGGTGTAACACAGGCCGTGCTATGTAGGGGGGTGTAACACAGGCCGTGCTATGTAGGGGGGTGTAACACAGGCCGTGCTATGTAGGGGGGTGTAATACAGGCCGTGCTATGTAGGGGGGTGTAACACAGGCCGTGCTATGTAGGGGGGTGTAAATACTTCACTAGCCTGCCAGACCAAAACCACCTAAATTTACAAGGAGTGGGATGTAGCCCAGTGGTAAAGCGCTTGCTCGATGCGTGGTTGGTTTGGGATCGATCCCCCGTTGGTGGTCTCATTGGGCTATTTCTCGCTCCAGCCAGTGCACCACGACTGACATATCATACCCTGTCTGTGGGATGGTGCATATAAAAGAATGATGCTAATCGAAAAGAGTAGCCCATGAAGTGGCGACAGTGGGTTTCCTTTCTCAATATCTGTGTGGTCTTTATCCATATGTCTGACACCATATAACCGTAAATAAAATGTGTTGAGTGCGTCGTTAAATAAAACATTCCCTTCCTTCCTTCCTAAAACATACTAGTCTGTCGGCCTATAGAACTGTATATTTTATTTAACAATATTATAATATATTGACAAAAACATTAATAAAGACACAAATGAAATGAAGACCCAAACATTGATTGACAAACCAATATTTATTATTCTGGTCAGTCTATCACATTTCTTTCATATAGACTTCAAGTGACATCCTGCAAGTATTTAACAGAACATATTTAAAACACACTGGCAACATACTATCAACATAAACAAGCTATTTGTAGTAAATATTGACCTTTGACAGGCTCTGTTTTGGGAATGTGCTTGTGTATTTCAGAATTCTGAAGTCCCCTATTGACAAAAATACACAATACTTTTACCACATTGACAATAGTATTGTCAATGCGGTACATGTTTTGTGTATTTTTTAATAATTCTGAAAAATTTGAATGGTTAGAAATTCTGGCATGATTGATGCGCACATACACACCAAAAAAACCCACCAGTCGGTCAGAAAAAGACATCACCTGTTGGACTGGTAATTTCATTTTTTAAATCATCCGTCATAAGTAGGACAGTGGTTTATTGTGTGGCAGCAATACTTTGGTTTTCTCTCATTATCAGTGTGGCCATTAACCGTGTCTGAAACCATATAACCCTAATTGAAATGTGTTAACTGCATCAATAAATAAAACAGTCGATCTTCATCAACCACAATATTTATATATACAACACTAAACTGGCCAAAAAACGTGCCTCTCAGCATCTTTATTTCTAATTTTCCCAAGATGCATGCACTCAAACCCATCTTCAACTGTCACTCTGGGAGTTCAAATCATTTGCCTTCAACAAACTCAAACTTGCCCTTTTTAGAATTTTGTGACCCTCTTTATAAAATCGTGGATCCAGCCCGACATATTTTATATCTTAGAACTTGCTTTTTGACTGTTTGGTGTCTTGGCTATTTTGAGAAAACGAGTGATAGAAAATCTGCTGCTGCTACATATAATAAAATAAAAGCAGCAAGGCATCTTTTTTTATGCACTTTCCCAATAAAGAGGACTGTGCCTTGGTGGTGGGACGTAGACCAGTGGTAAAGCACAGCCTGATGCACGGTCGGTTTGGGATCGATCCTTGTCAGTGAGCACATTGGGCTATTTCTTGTTCCAGCCAGTGTACCTCAACTGGTATATCAAAGGAATGTTATACTGTCTGTGGGATGGTGCATACAAAAGATCCCTTGCTACTAATGACTTTTTTTTTTAATCCTGCCATGAAAGAACTCTCTAATGAAGTCAGAGGTTGTGGCCATGGCAGGCATGCTTGAACAGTTCTCTGATGGTAAAGTTTGTTTTTATTTAATGACGCCACTAGAGGACATTGATTTTTTATCTTATCATCGGCTATTGGACATCAAACATATGGTCATTTTGACACTTGTTTTTTAGAGGAAACCCGCTGGCAGCAAGGGATCTTTTATTTGCGCTTCCCACAAGCAGGATAGCACAAACCATGGCCTTTGTTGAACCAGTTATGGATCACTGGTTATTGCAGGTGGTTTACACCTACCCATTGTACCTTGTTGAGCACTCACTCGGGGTTTGGAGTTGGTATCTGGATTAAAAATCCCAGGCCTTGACTGGGATCCGAACCCAGTACCTACCAGCCTGTAGACCGATGGCCTAACCACGACGCCACCGAGGCCAGTTTCTCTGATGGAAGCATGCCAAAAATTACCCACACCCATAATGATAAAATGTAGCAGATATCCTCTCTAAGAGTGAAAATTACCAAATAGCCAATGATTAATAAATCAATGTGCTCTAGAGGTCTTGTTAAACAAAACAAACGAACAAATGAACCAACCATAGCTTTAGATTTGTCAATCGTATTCATAGTACACTGGTTAGAATGGGGAAAATATTAAAAAACATTCTATCTTGCCACCTGTCATCATTCAGGCGATGAGTGTTGGTGGTGGGGAGGGGGGGGGGGATTCAGCTGGGTCCATTCAAATATCAGCAAGGAATGGTGTTCAAAGATCATGAAACATATGACTTAGTAATAAATGCTATTTGTATCAAAATTAATCCACACACACATCAGGTGTGGATCCAGGATTTTTTAATAGAGTAATAGAGGGTGCCCAAAACCCATTGTTGAAAGTAGAATTTAAAGGTCCTTGACAGGTGGATGGGATAATGTATATTCTGTAATCTGTATTGTTTGACCAAAAATGGGGGGAGCCCGAGCCCCTTGGCCCTGCCTGAATATGCACCTGCATACATTATTTTGATCACTATCAAAAGGGGTGGGGGCACAAGTAAAGTGATATGTGAACTTATGCAACAATTTTGGGGATCTGTGACATCCTGAAATGAATTCTTGATAACCTGTAAAGAAATGTTTTCTGGCACTTGTATTTGTTAATGAAAGCTAACAATGAGTTGGCAGCAAAAGAAGGAATATCTGTTTAAGTTTATAGACCTCACCATGGCAGGAACTTCAGAATTGTTTATCTATGGCAATTATGAAATATTTGTGCTGTTGTTAAATTCGATCTCTCTTCACTGTTATGGATTAACTCTGGCTCCCCTTTTTAAAATTGGTTCCTTGTAGCCTCTATAAATTCTCAAAATGACCGTTATGGGAGTTACTTGATGGTTATGATACCAAAAGGTTGGGCACATGCTAGATTTTTTACGCTCTTTCATTTGTCTATAAACTTGAAAAGCTTGCATGGAATTCTCGTTTTTTTTACAGATGTGAGATAAGCAGAATGTCGGAGGTTGAGGATGAAGATAAAGAATCCAGGCAGATGTCTGAAGATGATACTGCTCGTAAGTTCTGCAGCAAGACTTTAGACCAACCATCAGTCAACACACCCAGGTCAGACTTGAACTGTGGACATGAGACATCAGTGAGTGAAATAAATCCTGAAGATGAGACTACTCGTACATTCTGTATCAAGTCATCAGAGCAACCGACAGTTAGCACTCCCAGGTCAGACTTGAACTGTGGACATGATACATCAGTGAGCATCCCCAGGTCAGACTTGAACTGTGGACATGAGACATCAGTGAGCACCCCCAGGTCAGACTTGAACTGTGGACATGAGACGTCAGTGAGCACTCCCAGGTCAGACTTGAACTGTGGACATGAGACATCAGTGAACACTCCCAGGTCAGACTTGAACTGTGAACATGAGACATCAGTGAGCACCCCCAGGTCAGACTTGAACGGTGGACATGAGACGTCAGTGAGCACTCCCAGGTCAGACATGAACTGTGGACATGAGATGTCAGTGAGCACTCCCAGGTCAGACTTGAACTGTGGACATGAGACGTCAGTGAGTGAAGTGAGTCCTGCCACACCTCACCAGGACTGTTCTAATACCACCATGTACGAGATGGATGGTCAGCGCTTGTTTGATTGTGACACAGACGTCCAGAATAACACAACATATGACAATAGAGGATGGCTTTGTGGTGAGCAAGAAAAGTACACTTTGTCACAGAAGTCAGCTGAATGTAGCACTGATGATAGAGAGAATCCCTCTAGTGTGGATCCTGTCCGGGCTGACACAGACATCAGTGATGATAGAGAGAATCCCTCTAGTGTGGATCCTGTCCGGGCTGACACAGACATCAGTGATGCCAACACTAGTCACAGTTCTGCTGATACAAGTCAGAAGTTCTATGTGATGTCGAATGTAGATGAATCATCTTATTCCTGGCACACTGTCAGTGAACTGGCTTCTACCATGCAGACAAATGATTCCAAGAAACGAGCTGATGCTAATGTTGATGGTGAGAAGGGATGTGATTTGGAAAAGATGTCTGAAAAGCACAAGAAGAGTATTCAGTGGGCCAGTGTTCTCAACTTGCTACATGGTGACAACAGTCATGTGATTGGTAGGTTTTCTGCTGGATGTTTATTTCATAACATTGAAGCATTGCAATTACAAAATTATTGACAAGACTTTTTATATATTCTTGTCAATAATTGTTTTTTTAAGTGTTGATATCTCGAAGTAAACTCAGATGTTGTTAAAATATTTGACTCATGTGGTGCTATTTTGTAGAGGGATACCAACACACGGAAGTGTTTGTGAACAACAACCTGTACCATTGTAGCGTTTGTACTCCTCGTTACCCCAAATTAAAACATATTTTAGCGTTTGTACTCCTCGTTACCCCAAATTAAAACATATTGTAGTGTTTGTACTCCTCGTTACCCCAAATTAAAACATATTTTAGGCCTCTGAAAATTGTGAGTTTTGAATAACCCATTTTTCATTTGTGTGTTATGGTCATAATGGGTAACGCAAAAGCGAAATGGGTTATCTGAATTTGTTTATGTGTAACCCATAAATGATTTGTGCAAATCTTCAGTTCTCAGAGGCTTTTACTGTACTGCTTAATGATCCTCTGTGTGCATGTTACAATACTTTTACTGTACTGCTTAATGATCCTCTGTGTGCATGTTACAATACTTTTACTGTACTGCTTAATGATCCTCTGTGTGCATGTTACAATACTTTTACTGTACTGCTTAATGATCCTCTGTGTGCATGTTACTTTTACTGTACTGCTTAATGATCCCCTGTGTGCATGTTACAATACTTTTACTGTACGGCTTAATGATCCTCTATGTGCATGTTACAATACTTTTACTGTACTGCTTAATGATCCTTTGTGTGCATGTTACAATACTTTTACTGTACTGCTTAATGATCCTCTGTGTGCATGTTACAATACTTTTACTGTACTGCTTAATGATCCTTTATGTGCATGTTACAATACTTTTACTGTACTGCTTAATGATCCTCTGTGTGCATATTACTTTTACTGTACTGCTTAATGATCCTTTATGTGCATGTTACAATACTTTTACTGTACTGCTTAATGATCCTCTATGTGCATATTACTTTTACTGTACTGCTTAATGATCCTTTATGTGCATGTTACAATACTTTTACTGTACTGCTTAATGATCCTCTGTGTGCATGTTACAATACTTTTACTGTACTGCTTAATGATCCTCTGTGTGCATATTACTTTTACTGTACTGCTTAATGATCCTCTGTGTGCATGTTACAATACTTTTACTGTACTGCTTAATGATCCTCTGTGTGCATGTTACAATACTTTTACTGTACTGCTTAATGATCCTCTGTGTGCATGTTACAATACTTTTACTGTACTGCTTAATGATCCTCTGTGTGCATGTTACTTTTACTGTACTGCTTAATGATCCCCTGTGTGCATGTTACAATACTTTTACTGTACTGCTTAATGATCCTCTGTGTGCATGTTACTTTTACTGTACTGCTTAATGATCCTCTGTGTGCATGTTACTTTTACTGTACTGCTTAATGATCCTCTGTGTGCATGTTACTTTTACTGTACTGCTTAATGATCCTCTGTGCGCATGTTACAATACTTTTACTGTACTGCTTAATGATCCTCTGTGTGCATGTTACAATACTTTTACTGTACTGCTTAATGATCCTCTGTGTGCATGTTACTTTTACTGTACTGCTTAATGATCCTCTGTGTGCATGTTACAATACTTTTACTGTACTGCTTAATGATCCTCTGTGTGCATGTTACAATACTTTTACTGTACTGCTTAATGATCCTCTGTGTGCATGTTACTTTTACTGTACTGCTTAATGATCCTCTGTGTGCATGTTACAATACTTTTACTGTACTGCTTAATGATCCTCTGTGTGCATGTTACTTTTACTGTACTGCTTAATGATCCTCTGTGTGCATGTTACTTTTACTGTACTGCTTAATGATCCCCTGTGTGCATGTTACAATACTTTTACTGTACGGCTTAATGATCCTCTATGTGCATGTTACAATACTTTTACTGTACTGCTTAATGATCCTCTGTGTGCATGTTACTTTTACTGTACTGCTTAATGATCCCCTGTGTGCATGTTACAATACTTTTACTGTACTGCTTAATGATCCTCTGTGTGCATGTTACTTTTACTGTACTGCTTAATGATCCTCTGTGTGCATGTTACTTTTACTGTACTGCTTAATGATCCTCTGTGTGCATGTTACTTTTACTGTACTGCTTAATGATCCCCTGTGTGCATGTTACAATACTTTTACTGTACGGCTTAATGATCCTCTATGTGCATGTTACAATACTTTTACTGTACTGCTTAATGATCCTCTGTGTGCATGTTACTTTTACTGTACTGCTTAATGATCCCCTGTGTGCATGTTACAATACTTTTACTGTACTGCTTAATGATCCTCTGTGTGCATGTTACTTTTACTGTACTGCTTAATGATCCTCTGTGTGCATGTTACTTTTACTGTACTGCTTAATGATCCTCTGTGTGCATGTTACTTTTACTGTACTGCTTAATGATCCTCTGTGCGCATGTTACAATACTTTTACTGTACTGCTTAATGATCCTCTGTGTGCATGTTACAATACTTTTACTGTACTGCTTAATGATCCTCTGTGTGCATGTTACTTTTACTGTACTGCTTAATGATCCTCTGTGTGCATGTTACAATACTTTTACTGTACTGCTTAATGATCCTCTGTGTGCATGTTACAATACTTTTACTGTACTGCTTAATGATCCTCTGTGTGCATGTTACTTTTACTGTACTGCTTAATGATCCTCTGTGTGCATGTTACAATACTTTTACTGTACTGCTTAATGATCCTCTGTGTGCATGTTACTTTTACTGTACTGCTTAATGATCCTCTGTGTGCATGTTACTTTTACTGTACTGCTTAATGATCCTCTGTGTGCATGTTACTTTTACTGTACTGCTTAATGATCCTCTGTGTGCATGTTACAATACTTTTACTGTACTGCTTAATGATCCTCTGTGTGCATGTTACTTTTACTGTACTGCTTAATGATCCTCTGTGTGCATGTTACAATACTTTTACTGTACTGCTTAATGATCCTGTGTGTGCATGTTACAATACTTTTATGCTGCAGTTGTGCTATCTCAACAGAGTAGTCAGTAAATTTCTAGTTTGAATACCAGTAATCTCATTCAACGAGACATCTCTGAAAATATTTCTGACCTCGCTGTTTAAAGTGAGCCATCACTCTCGCTGCCCATCACTCTTGCTGCCCATCACTCTCACTGCCCTCTTTCTGCCCATCACTCTCACTGCCCTCTTTCTGCCCATCACTCTCGCTGCCCATCACTCTCACTGCCCTCTTGCTGCCCTCTTGCTGCCCATCTGCTGCCCCTCTTGCTGCCCATCACTCTTGCTGCCCATCACTCTCGCTGCCCATCACTCTCACTGCCCTCTTGCTGCCCATCACTCTCGCTGCCCATCACTCTCACTGCCCTCTTTCTGCCCATCACTCTCACTGCCCATCACTCTCGCTGCCCATCACTCTCACTGCCCTCTTGCTGCCCATCACTCTCGCTGCCCATCACTCTCACTGCCCTCTTGCTGCCCATCACTCTCGCTGCCCCATCACTCTCACTGCCCTCGCTGCCCATCACTCTCGCTGCCCATCACTCTCACTCTCATGCTGCCCATCACTCTCACTGCCCTCTTGCTGCCCATCACTCTCGCTGCCCATCACTCTCACTGCCCTCTTTCTGCCCATCACTCTCACTGCCCTCTTGCTGCCCATCACTCTCACTGCCCTCTTGCTGCCCATCACTCTCGCTGCCCATCACTCTCACTGCCCATCACTCTCACTGCCCTCTTGCTGCCCCTCACTCTGCTGCCCATCACTCTCGCTCACTCTCGCTGCCCATCACTCTCGCTGCCCATCACTCTCACTGCCCTCTTGCTGCCCATCACTCTCACTGCCCTCTTTCTGCCCATCACTCTCGCTGCCCATCACTCTCACTGCCCTCTCGCTGCCCATCACTCTCGCTGCCCATCACTCGCTGCCCATCACTCTTGCTGCCCATCACTCTCACTGCCCTATTTCTGCCCATCACTCTCACTGCCCTCTTTCTGCCCATCACTCTCACTGCCCTCTTTCTGCCCATCACTCTCACTGCAATCACTCTCACTGCCCTCTTGCTGCCCATCACTCTCGCTGCCCATCACTCTCACTGCCCTCTTGCTGCCCATCACTCTCACTGCCCTCTTGCTGCCCATCACTCTCGCTGCCCATCACTCTCACTGCCCTCTCGCTGCACTCTCGCTGCCCATCACTCCCACTCTCGCTGCCCATCACTCTGCTGCCCATCACTCTCACTGCCCATCACTCTCGCTGCCCCCATCACTGCCCATCACTCTCACTGCACTCTCACTGCCCTCTCTCGCTGCCCATCACTCTCGCTGCCCATCACTCTCACTGCCCTCTCGCTGCCCATCACTCTCGCTGCCCATCACTCTGCTGCCCATCACTCTCACTGCCCTCACTTTCTGCCCATCACTCTCACTGCACTCTCTGCCCATCACTCTCTGCCCATCACTCTCACTGTCCATCACTCTCACTGCCCTCTTCGCTGCCCATCACTCTCGCTGCCCATCACTCTCACTGCCCTCTGCACTCTCGCTGCCCATCACTCTCGCTGCCCATCACTCTCACTGCACTCTCGCTGCTGCCCATCACTCTCGCTGCCCACTCTTGCTGCCCATCACTCTCACTGCCCTCTTGCTGCCCATCACTCTCGCTGCCCATCACTCTTGCTGCCCATCACTCTTGCTGCCCTCTTGCTGCCCATCACTCTCGCTGCCCATCACTCTCACTGCCCTCTTGCTGCCCATCACTCTCGCTGCCCTCTTGCTGCCCATCACTCTCGCTGCCCATCACTCTCGCTGCCCATCACTCTCACTGCCCTCTTGCTGCCCATCACTCTCGCTGCCCATCACTCTCGCTGCCCATCACTCTCACTGCCCATCACTCTCACTGCCCATCACTCTCACTGCCCTCTTGCTGCCCATCACTCTTGCTGCCCATCACTCTCACTGCCCTCTTGCTGCCCATCACTCTCGCTGCCCATCACTCTCGCTGCCCATCACTCTCACTGCCCATCACTCTCACTGCCCTCTTGCTGCCCATCACTCTCACTGCCCATCACTCTCACTGCCCTCTTGCTGCCCATCACTCTCGCTGCCCATCACTCTCGCTGCCCATCACTCTCGCTGCCCATCACTCTCACTGCCCATCACTCTCACTGCCCTCTCGCTGCCCATCACTCTCGCTGCCCATCACTCTCGCTGCCCATCACTCTCGTTGCCCATCACTCTCACTGCCACTCTCGCTGCCCATCACTCTCGCTGCCCATCACTCTCGCTGCCCATCACTCTCACTGCCCTCTTGCTGCCCATCACTCTCGCTGCCCATCACTCTCATCACTCTCGCTGCCCATCACTCTCACTGCCCATCACTCTCGCTGCCCATCACTCTCGCTGCCCATCACTCTCACTGCACTCTCGCTGCCCATCACTCTCGCTGCCCATCACTCTCGCTGCCCATCACTCTCACTGCACTCTCGCTGCCCATCACTCTCGCTGCCCATCACTCTCACTGCCCATCACTCTCGCTGCCCATCACTCTCGCTGCCCATCACTCTCACTGCCCTCACTCTCCATCACTCTCATCACTCTCACTGCACTCTCGCTGCCCATCACTCTCACTGCACTCTCGCTGCCCATCACTCTCGCTGCCCATCACTCTCACTGCACTCTCGCTGCCCATCACTCTCGCTGCCCATCACTCTCGCTGCCCATCACTCCCCTGACCTTAATTCAAGGAAAGTAATATTTGGCTCTTCTTAGAATGTGAATTGATATGGTATCAATATAGTAGAATCTTAAATGGCCCCCCATAACCTATGTTTGGGAAATAATTAAACACTGGAACCCTCAATTGTTTTCACAGTGAGGTCTGAGGCCAAACATTACAAGTGTGCCAAGTGAGTGTCTAGTACTGCATGTGATGTTATATAGTACAGTGACCGACACTCACTAGCTTTTGAACACACAGATATGTTTTCCTTCCTAGAAAAACAACATTTTAATGGATCAGAAACTTGGTGATGTTACTAGTGTTTGTTACACATTTGTTTCACATGGCATTTAGGTATCCATGACGATTTGTATTTGGTACCTTATCTTTGTGTGTATATTTGCCACCCTCTATATTCGTTACAAATCTTACCTTTGGTGGATATTTGTAAAAAGATATTTAGTCACAGTGGTAACTTTCCTCTGTAGATTTTGTCACTAGACCATTACTGTGACCACCGCTCCTAACATTAAATTAGTACTGCAGTTATAAATATGATTAATTTATTATTATTATTTTTTGTTTTGTAGATTGGAATTTTGTTAATACTAACAAAAGTGACAGAGAGTGTACCTCACTTGACAGTCGTCACATGTCTGGTCCAAGTGATAGCCAAGCTGATCAGCATTCTCATACCACTACACTGGTAAATCATCAACACTCAGCATCTACATCTGATTCAGTAAATCATCAACACTCAACATCTATTGCAGTAAATCATCAACTTTCATCTACATCAGGTCATACCAACACCACTGCCTTAGTGGATCATCAACACTCACGTTCATCAGAAGATCATCAAAACTTGATGTCTACCTCAAGTCATACTAGTACTGCTACCGTAAAAGATCATCGGCACATGTCTACCTCAGTAGATTGTCAACACTCAGCATCTGGTCATCCCAGCACCTCTATCATGGAGGACCATCAACACTCACCATCTACACCAGTAGTTCATCAACACACATCTGCATCAGGTACTTCCCACAGTGATCTGAATTGTTTTTCAGATACTTCAAGTAACTGCAGCATGTCGGTGACTAATCCCCATTTGTACACAACACACACAATAAACAGAAACTCTGATGGCTTGTTCCAGCATGGTGATATACAGTGTTCCCCAACGGCACAAAGAAACACTTTTCACAGCACTGCAGAAGATAAAGAATTGTTACATGAAAAAATGGACAAAACAAATATTAAATATAATGTCATTTCACCTCACAGAGCCACAAAACGCCACTGGCAAGATACAGCAGGATTTGACAGTAACCCTATTCTTGACGGTGTGAAAACTCCATGTTTGAATCCTTGTTACGCTGCCCCTGTCTTACCACAGACAGTTGACAGTTCTGCAAAATCCTCAACAAAGTCAGCAGCAAAACCTCTGATGCCATTCTTCTTTGGTGCAGCACGTGGAAGTGTGATTCTTCCTGATAACCTATTATCTTCAGTGAAAGGCACTCCTGATGGACAGCTCTCCATCCAGTACAATGTTAATGACCCGTATACACAGAGACTCAACTATCAGCCCATAGCTGCCAAAGTCAGCGATATTCACCAGATGATTTATTTACTTCACCAGTCCCAATCGAACGATACCAAAGCTAAGAAGATCAAACCTGTGTTTAATGATTTCCTCAACAAAGATTGTGTTCCCATTACAATTTGCAACAGATCCTATATATGTACAAGGAAAGCCTTGAGTAACAGGACCGTGAAGGACTTGATAGACACCGCCAGCTTGTTACCCGGAGCAGAGTCTTCTGATTCTGAGTTGGATGAAACATCAGAAGGTACAGATGAGGAGGAGGATGATGATGCAGCAACCTTAAAAGGTAGTAATTCAGTTTGTAGTGGTGACAAAATACATGCTGGCTCAAACAGTAATGGTCCCTTTTTACCAGTACAAACATCAGCTGAAAGTGTTACAGGAAGCCCATTGAAAGTTAGCTGTGATAGGACACAGTTGATGCACACAAATAGAATGAAACGAGACCATACAGACAGTACAACAAGTGATGGTGATGAACTGGTGTGTACAGCAGTAAACAGTGTGTCGTGTTCACATACCGTCAAGGCAACAAGTGATGATCAACACATTCAGTCAGTTCATTCAGCAGTGGAGTTAAGTTCTGACAATTCACAGACTCGGTCAGATGTATCATGGTCATTACTTAACAAAAGTGATAGTTTAAAAGAATCTACAGACAGGAACAGTAATCTCTGTGACAGAACTTTGATGATGGAAGGCAAATATGAACAAAACAGTTCTATTCAGAAAACAAATATGGTACTATGTGAACAAGGGAGCACTGAGGATTTTTGTAGCAAAAGCAATTACTTGTGTAGGAATCAAAAGTCTAGTAACCTCAAAAGTTATGTTCCTGTTAGAGCTGACAAAACATTTGAGACCAAGGATGCAGGACAAAGTGTGATGTCAACCCATTGTTCCAGCAGTAAGACTGACCTTTCATTGCTGTATGGCTTGTTGAGAGCAGACTTTGGTGAGCATGTTGACCGGCATGGACGAAATGATGGGACCAATATGCCACATGTTTCAGCAAATACTCTGACAGTGCCACTGGATCTTCGAGTTGACCATCCATCAACAAGTTGTACCGAATACAAATCTGGTTCCGGTAAGATGTCCGTCGTCCCAGATCACCTTTACCAACAGACAGACTGGAACATGAACAGTAAGGTGCCAGTGTCATCCGATGTGTACTCTAATCCGTGTCCTGCCTATTTTCCCACTCTCCACTGTGATACTTTACCACCAGTTTCTGCCAGCTTCCCACCAGGTATGTCTAACTTTTATGAGAACAACATTACTGCCATGATGTCATCATCTCAGACACATCCAGTAGAGGTAGCTGTGCCTGCAGTCTCGGGAGTGCTTGGACAGAACAGTATGCAAATGTCCAGTTGGAACCAGTCTAACTGCTGGGTGAACCAGTCTGTCCACACTCTGGGGAAAGATGTCGGTGATTCCATTCAGAGACCATGTAGTCAGCAGACGCAGCATGTGTTTTACACTCCATCTTTGGAAAGTGTGTCCAGGATGCCATCACCAAATGTACAGAGAAGTTTATTTTCTAATGATGTGTCGTCCCTGAATTCACAAGCCTCGTTGTCTGCAGTGTCATACACGAGAACAACTGATACATCTAGACAACAGCCAGGTATTTATCTTTAACTGGTTATCTTATACTATACTTATTTTCCACTAAGCCATTCTAATGGTAATCTCTACTAAATATTCTTAAAGGGTAGCTCTACAATATGTGTTAAATATTTTTTTAATTTTAAAAATTAAAATGTTTAAAAATTGTTACTAGGACAGTGTCATTTGCCACTTGGTGATCATCTAAAATTTATATAGTACAACCCATGTAGTAAATATGGGTGATATATGGCACTTATTGAACATGTAGTACACTAGTGTGAAAGAGTACACTAGTGTGAAAGTGTATTAGGCGTATCATAAAATATTGTTTGTTTCTGGTTATACTGACCCTAATTTGAACCTGCCGACCCTAAAACTTTTTTTGTATATCAAAAAAAGTTTGTTTAATATAATAACAATTTCCACGAAAACATTCCAAAACTATCACAAGCACTAATTTGGTATCATTTAGGGAATAACCCTACTGTGTTTTCCGATTTGTGAACGTACATCAGTGGTTTTACTGTCGCAAATTTAGTTTTATTGGCGACCCGTTAGCTACGAAATGTTTTCTTCTAACAATTGATTGATGGAGTTACTTCCCTTCAAATTGAAGTTTGCTAACTTTCGTGAGATATCGGGCGAAGAGTCGCAAAATTGTTTTCACGAATATATGCAATTTTTTCCAATTTACTGTACATCTAGCATAGCGAGGTGTTCCGATTAATAATAATGATAATAATAATAACTATATTTAATGATTTACTCCAGCGACAAACTGGCCTTGTAGAAATTTAGTGACCTTCTGATAAACTAGGGGAGGGAATGTTTACCGATACTGATGGAGTTTACTGCCAAATCAAATGATTACATGTCAGTAAGATCTCAATATGTTTCGTTATTTGTTGTAAGTGGTCACTGGGAACTTTCCTTTTTTAAATTAAGTTATGAAATAGATATAGAAAATAAAATGGCCATAAGGTTTTTGTCCTTTTGAAAATTGTATAATGAAAAAAAAAGCCCTTATATTTAAAACTGCACATAAAATATGCCCCCAAAACGTCACTTTACCATGCCTTACTTCATTTCTAGGGAAAACACTGTGATGAATGGTATTGTTGGTTTGCATAATGCATTTCTATACATGCAGAGGTTATTTTGAATACCGGTAGTCAACACCTTTATTTAATATCCATAAATAAAATTATTTACCAAAATAAAATGTTTTTCCTACCTACCTACCCTATATTTTTCCAGCATGTAATAGGAAACAAGTATTTTTTCCGGCCTTATCAAAATCAGATTGTAAAATATAATAGGACAAAAAAGACCCTCCATCCCTTTTTACTGACAGTTTTATCTACAGGTTTATAGCAGATCAGCGTAACACGTGTATAGGTGTTTATAGCAGATGAGTGATACACATGTATAGGTGTTTATAGCAGATCAGCATTACACCTGTATAGGTGTTTATTGCAGATCAGCGTTACACGTGTATGGGTGTTTATAGCTGATGAGCGTTACACGTGTATAGGTGTTTATAGCAGATCAGCGTTACACGTGTATGGGTGTTTATAGCTGATGAGTGTTACACGTGTATAGGTGTTTATAGCAGATCAGCGTTACACGTGTATAGGTGTTTATAGCAGATGAGCATTACACGTGTGTAGGTGTTTATTGCTCATAAAATACAAAGTTAGCAAAACATTTTGTCAAATTGTCATTGAAACTTCCATAATTTCATTCACTTTAAAAAAAAAAGTGCAATAGATGACAGATGTTGAAGTGAAGTATAGATTTTACAAACTGTCTCACTGCATCGTTACCCACAGTTTGTACAGTGGACCCTCAAAGTCTGATGTACCAGTGTTCTGAGGAGGATGCTGAAATGGTGCAGATGGTTCGGAGCGACGGGTATTCCCGAGAAAGCAAGCCCAAACCCAGACACTTCCTCATCAGTGAACTCCGCATCGGTAACTATAAGGTGCTCACATTTTGTTTATATTTCAGTCTTAACAATTAGTGTTAATCAGTGTTGATCAGTGGAGATGACAAAACTTCTGATTTGTCCAGAAATCACTAATTATTGTGCCACCTCAAAACGTCCTGTCATAAGTTGTTAGGTGGTGTGTGTGTTTTGTTTTTTAATGAAAAAAGTATAATAAGCATCCTACTGTTCAAATCCTGCAAAATATTTAGCAATTTTTTGCTAATGTAATTTTCATCTCAGTGTCTTTACATTTTGCACTCTGGTGAAGAGAATGCTAGTGTTACGGCCCAATTACACTGGAGAGTGGTAACGGAAAACCACGCGGGGAAAACATGGAACTAGTGCTTTTACATAGAACCAATTACACTGGAGAGTGGTAATGGAAAACCACGCGGGGAAAACATGGAACTAGTGCTTTTACATAGAACCAATTACACTGAGCATGGAACGGCCCGACGGCAGAGCGGTAAACCGCTGGGGATAAAACGTTAAGCGATTTTTCTCAAATGACGTGCGGTAAATTTAGGAGTTCAGCCAATCAGGACTAGATGTATGACGTCATATCCACCATGTGTAGTCATCATGTCGGTGGAGCGATTGATTACAGAAGTTGAGAAATACCCTCTATACTGTATGATCAAACACACGTCTCTGTGTCCTAACTAAAATTTTCAACAGTAACATCTCCTTTTCACTTTTTCTTGTCTTCACCATCTTTTACGCGCCAAAATAGTAAGCTATTTGTTTAAAAACCCAAAATTACACTCGCTGTGTGTAATTAAAAAAACCGTGCGGTTTACCACTTTCCATTCTCCACTGTCCGTTACCGCTCTCCAGTGTAATTGAACCTTTAAGAGTAAAACTCAGTAACTAAAGAATGCCTACTTTTATAGCATTTTGATTATAACAAATCTTTGTATTCACAGTAATGTAAGTCTTGGTACTGTATAAAAAATACCTTGTTTCATAGTTACTATTACCTTGTTTCATAGTTACTATAAGTATTATAACTCGATTTGTAGAGCCTGTCATGTTGCTAACAGTGTGTGTATACACACGCGCACACACACACACACACACACACACACACACACACAGACAGACAGACACACAGACACAGAGACAGACAGACACACACACACAGACGGACACAGACAGACAGATATGTACTGTTAGCAACATGTCAGGCCAAGCATATATATATTTCCTATTTCAGTTTTCATGTAGTGGAACGAATGGTGATAGGACATCAAAGATAAAGATACTGTTCAGTCGAAGGTATCGTAGTGACTGGTGTATAGATACATTAATGTAGGGAAAACACTAGGAAAGACTTAATAGACTATTTCTTGTATGTTACAGAACTCTGTGATGTCTTTATTTCTTTGTTGGTTTGCTAAATCTAGTGGGTGTTTATATAAGATTGTTAATATATTTTGGTTACATAATTTTTCTTTGAAAAAACAGCTTATAATGTAATGCACCAATTGTTTCTATTAAAGGTTTTCATGATAAATATTTTTTATATAGTTGGTTTCCTGTATTTAGTGGGTGTTTATATAAAATTAAGTTAAAATGTATTTTAATTGTTTTGTTTTGCTTTCGAAAAAGCTACAATTAAATTAATTTTTTCCATAAGAGTAATGTACTCAGTAAACTTGTAAAGATGATTTCCAACTAGATTTGTTATGTGAACAAGTTGATGAGGAAGGATGTATTTTGTAGAAAAAATGTTGACCAGTGGAATCTTATTTCACTCAGAATTAGTTTTAAAGTTTTTATAAGGTTTAGATTTTTATACAAGAAAAAATTGTTTATGATATTTGTAAATAACCATTGTCAATATTACTATGTTACCCAGTAGCCAATGTATTATTTGTGCTTTGCTTCGTTCTGTATACCGATAGAAAACTGGTGTACGAGTTACAGCTGAACGAGACAACAAATACGGTGTTGTCGTGTATCAAACAGCTGGCGGCGGTGGAGGTCCCTTTTGAGACGATCGTTCACCTGTGGGGTCATGACAAGCACGTGATCGTTGAGTTATCAAAGAGTCCTCTCATGTTCCTGGGTACGCGGGTATCCGACTCCAGCAGGCCCAAGCTGCATTACAGTCACATGCCGTGCTACGATCGGTCAAAACACGTTGACGTCACCGGGGGATACCTCCCCATTGCTCCCTACCACTTTGTGAGTGTTTATATCAGGCTATAGCTTGCTTTTGTGGTGAAAAAAAATAGTATATACTTATAATCAGTGTTTACAAGTAGGTGGCAGTGCCATTTTGTGTTTTTAATATTTTCAGATTACATTGTGAAGTTTGAGTGTAGGCAAAGTGAAGTTTAAAATTTTCAGATTACATTGCAAACTTCAAAGTGAGGAAGTGTTTTTAATATTTTCAGATTACATTGTGAAGTTGAGAGTAGACAAAGTGAGGAAGTGTTTTTAATATTTTCAGATTACATTGCGAAGTTCAAGCGTAGACAAAGTGAAGCAGTGTTTTGCCGAGTTCAGCGACAGATTTTGTGAGATGCTGCTGCGCCCTCTCATTGTGAATCCACAGAAAAAGCTAGAGAATCACAAGCAGACAACAGATGTGACAATGCATCTGAAGTCACAAAATTCAACACAAATACAGAATAGTATGTGAACATGTTTAACATTTAATTTAACATCAAATCCAAAATTAGTGACCAATAGGCAAAGTATATTTGAGAGATTTTTTCTACAGCTGAAAAAAAATGTCTGAACAAGATACACAAAATATTACACTAATACAGTTGTTGTATTTTCATTATTTTATAAATTGTAGTGCCCCCATCGTCAACTGCTGATTCTAACAACAATAAGATCGTCCCCAGTGAGCCCGGATGCAGCTGTGTAGGTGGTTGTCGATCTAAGATGTGTCCGTGTCGTAAGCAAGGCACGGTGTGCTCCGACTGCTGTGTGTGTTACAGCTGCGACAATCCACTTAACATGCTGGACAAGATGGGTGTCGCCGTCGACATGGCGTGTCTTGATGCCTGCCTTATGCAAAACATATACCAGGTACACAACAAAACATATCAGGTACACAACAAAACATATACCAGGTACACAACAAAACATATCAGGTACACAACAAAACATATACCAGGTACACCACAAAACATACTAGGTACACAACAAAACATATACCAGGTACACCACAAAACATATCAGGTACACAACAAAACATATACCAGGTACACCACAAAACATATACCAAGTACACCACAAAACATATCAGGTACACAACAAAACATATACCAGGTACACCATAAAACATACTAGGTACACAACAAAACATATCAGGTACACAACAAAACATATACCAGATACACAACAAAACATACTAGGTACACAACAAAAGATACTAGGTACACCACAAAACATATCAGGTACACAACAAAACATATACCAGGTACACCACAAAACATACTAGGTACACAACAAAACATATCAGGTACACAACAAAACATATACCAGGTACACCACAAAACATACTAGGTACACAACAAAACATACTAGGTACACCACAAAACATATACCAAGTACACCACAAAACATATCAGGTACACAACAAAACATACCAGGTACACAACAAAACATACTAGGTACACCACAAAACATATACCAAGTACACCACAAAACATATACCAGGTACACAACAAAACATACCAGGTACACAACAAAACATATACCAGGTACACAACAAAACATACCAGGTACACAACAAAACATATACCAGGTACACAACAAAACATACCAGGTACACAACAAAACATATACCAGGTACACAGGTACACAAAACATATACCAAGTACACACCACAGGTACAAACATATACCAAGTACACCACAAAACATATACCAAGTACACAACAAAACATACCAGGTACACCACAAAACATATACCAGGTACACAACAAAACATATACCAGGTACACAACAAAACATATACCAGGTACACCACAAAACATACCAGGTACACAACAAAACATATACCAAGTACACAACAAAACATATACCAAGTACACAACAAAACATACCAGGTACACCACAAAACATATACCAGGTACACAACAAAACATACCAGGTACACAACAAAACATACCAAGTACACAACAAAACATAAACAGGTACACCACAAAACATACCAGGTACACAACAAAACATACCAGGTACACAAAAAAACCAGGTACCACCACCAGGTACAGGTACACAAAACATATACCAGGTACCAGGTACACAACAAAACATACCAGGTACACACCAAAACATATACCAGGTACACAACAAAACATATACCAGGTACACAACAAAACATACCAGGTACACAACAAAACATACCAGGTACCCAACAAAACATACCAGGTACACAACAAAACATATACCAGGTACACAACAAAACATACCAGGTACACCACAAAACATATACCAGGTACACCACAAAACATATACCAGGTACACCACAAAACATATCAGGTACACAACAAAACATATACCAGGTACACCACAAAACATATACCAAGTACACCACAAAACATATCAGGTACACAACAAAACATATACCAGGTACACCATAAAACATACTAGGTACACAACAAAACATATCAGGTACACAACAAAACATATACCAGATACACAACAAAAGATACTAGGTACACCACAAAACATATCAGGTACACAACAAAACATATACCAGGTACACCACAAAACATATACCAGGTACACCACAAAACATCAGGTACACAACAAAACATATCAGGTACACAACAAAACATATACCAGGTACACCACAAAACATACTAGGTACACAACAAAACATACTAGGTACACCACAAAACATATACCAAGTACACCACAAAACATATCAGGTACACAACAAAACATACCAGCTACACAACAAAACATATACCAGATACACAACAAAACATACCAGCTACACAACAAAACATATACCAGGTACACCACAAAACATATACCAAGTACACAACAAAACACCAGGTACACCACAAAACATATACCAAGTACACCGCAAAACATATACCAAGTACACAACAAAACATACCAGGTACACAACAAATCATATACCAAGTACACCACAAAACATATACCAGGTACACAACAAAACATATACCAAGTACACCACAAAACATATACCAGGTACACAACAAAACATATACCAGGTACACAACAAAACATATACCAGGTACACAACAAAACATATACCAAGTACACCACAAAACATATACCAGGTACACCACAAAACATACCAGGTACACAACAAAACATATACCAAGTACACAACAAAACATACCAGGTACACCACAAAACATATACCAGGTACACAACAAAACATACCAGGTACACAACAAAACATATACCAAGTACACAACAAAACATATACCAGGTACACAACAAAACATACCAGGTACACAACAAAACATATACCATGTACACCACAAAACATATCAGGTACACAACAAAACATATACCAGGTACACCATAAAACATACTAGGTACACAACAAAACATATCAGGTACACAACAAAACATATACCAGATACACAACAAAACATACTAGGTACACAACAAAAGATACTAGGTACACCACAAAACATATCAGGTACACAACAAAATATATACCAGGTACACCACAAAACATACTAGGTACACAACAAAACATCAGGTACACAACAAAACATATCAGGTACACAACAAAACATATACCAGGTACACCACAAAACATACTAGGTACACAACAAAACATACTAGGTACACCACAAAACATATACCAAGTACACCACAAAACATATCAGATACACAACAAAACATACCAGCTACACAAGAAAACATATACCAGATACACAACAAAACATACCAGCTACACAACAAAACATATACCAGATACACAACAAAACATACCAGCTACACAACAAAACATATACCAGATACACAACAAAACATACCAGCTACACAACAAAACATATACCAGGTACACCACAAAACATATACCAAGTACACAACAAAACACCAGGTACACCACAAAACATATACCAAGTACACCGCAAAACACACTGTGTCAGATGAGTGCTGTTTTCACTATAGGTTGTTTGTGCCTAGTCACATTGTGTCAAATGAGTGCTGTTTTCACTATAGGGTGTTTGTGCCTAGTCACACTTTGTGGCATGAGTGCTGTTTTCACTATAGGTTGTTTGTGCCTAGTCACACCGTGTCAGATGAGTGCTGTTTTCACTATAGGTTGTTTGTGCCTAGTCACAGTGTGTCAAATGAGTGCTGTTTTCACTATAGGTTGTTTGTGCCTAGTCACATTGTGTCAGATGAGTGCTGTTTTCACTATAGGGTGTTTGTGCCTAGTCACACCGTGTCAGATGAGTGCTGTTTTCACTATAGGTTGTTTGTGCCTAGTCACAGTGTGTCAAATGAGTGCTGTTTTCACTATAGGTTGTTTGTGCCTAGTCACATTGTGTCAAATGAGTGCTGTTTTCACTATAGGGTGTTTGTGCCTAGTCACACTTTGTGGCATGAGTGCTGTTTTCACTATAGGTTGTTTGTGCCTAGTCACACCGTGTCAGATGAGTGCTGTTTTCACTATAGGTTGTTTGTGCCTAGTCACAGTGTGTCAAATGAGTGCTGTTTTCACTATAGGTTATTTGTGCCTAGTCACATTGTGTCAGATGAGTGCTGTTTTCACTATAGGGTGTTTGTGCCTAGTCACAGTGTGTCAAATGAGTGCTGTTTTCACTATAGGTTGTTTGTGCCTAGTCACATTGTGTCAGATGAGTGCTGTTTTCACTATAGGTTGTTTGTGCCTAGTCACAGTGTGTCAAATGAGTGCTGTTTTCACTATAGGTTGTTTGTGCCTAGTCACAGTGTGTCAAATGAGTGCTGTTTTCACTATAGGTTGTTTGTGCCTAGTCACACTGTGTCAAATGAGTGCTGTTTTCACTATAGGGTGTTTGTGCCTAGTCACACTTTGTGGCATGAGTGCTGTTTTCACTATAGGGTGTTTGTGCCTAGTCACACTTTGTGGCATGAGTGCTGTTTTCACTATAGGGTGTTTGTACCTAGTCACACTATGTGAAATGAGTGCTGTTTTTACTATAGGTTGTTTGTGCCTAGTCACACTTTGTGGCATGAGTGCTGTTTTCACTATAGGGTGTTTGTGCCTAGTCACACTGTGTCAAATGAGTGCTGTTTTCACTATAGGGTGTTTGTGCCTAGTCACACTTTGTGGCATGAGTGCTGTTTTCACTATAGGGTGTTTGTGCCTAGTCACACTATGTGAAATGAGTGCTGTTTTTACTATAGCTTGTGTTACCTAGTTAAACTCTGTGAAATGAGTGCTGTTTTCACTGTAGGAAACTGATCTTGAGAAAGTGTTGATGAGAGAGATTGTACTACAGTGTTGTGACGTCGTCGTCAAACTGAAGGAGTGTGTTCCTGGTCCCATTCACTGTCCAAACAAACCACAGTGCCGTGCCTCCTATAGATTCTCCTGGTGTAAAGGTCAGTATACACTATATGAGTTATTAGTCAAACTAAAGGAGTGTGTTCCTGGCCCCATTCACTGTCCAAACAAACCACAGTGCCGTGCCTCCTACAGATTCTCCTGGTGTAAAGGTCAATATACACTATATGAGTTATTAGTCAAACTAAAGGAGTGTGTTCCTGGCCCCATTCACTGTCCAAACAAACCACAGTGCCATGCCTCCTACTGATTATCCTAGTGTAAAGGTCAGTATACACTATATGAGTTATTAGTCAAACTAAAGGAGTGTGTTCCTGGCCCCATTCACTGTCCAGACAAACCACAGTGCTGCGCCTCCTGATTATCCTAGTGTAACAGTCAGTATACACTATATGAGTTATTAGTCAAACTAAAGGAGTGTGTTCCTGGCCCCATTCACTGTCCAGACAAACCACAGTGCCGTGCCTCCTACAGATTATCCTGGTGTAACAGTCAGTATACACTATATAAGTTATTAGTCAAACTAAAGGAGTGTGTTCCTGGCCCCATTCACTGTCCAAACAAACCACAGTGCCGTGCCTCCTACTGATTATCCTAGTGTAAAGGTCAGTATACACTATATGAGTTATTAGTCAAACTAAAGGAGTGTGTTCCTGGCCCCATTCACTGTCCAAACAAACCACAGTGCCATGCCTCCTACTGATTATCCTAGTGTAAAGGTCAGTATACACTATATGAGTTATTAGTCAAACTAAAGGAGTGTGTTCCTGGCCCCATTCACTGTCCAGACAAACCACAGTGCGTGCCTCCTACTGATTATCCTAGTGTAACAGTCAGTATACACTATATGAGTTATTAGTCAAACTAAAGGAGTGTGTTCCTGGCCCCATTCACTGTCCAGACAAACCACAGTGCCGTGCCTCCTACTGATTATCCTAGTGTAACAGTCAGTATACACTATATGAGTTATTAGTCAAACTAAAGGAGTGTGTTCCTGGCCCCATTCACTGTCCAGACAAACCACAGTGCTGTGCCTCCTGATTATCCTAGTGTAACAGTCAGTATACACTATATGAGTTATTAGTCAAACTAAAGGAGTGTGTTCCTGGCCCCATTCACTGTCCAGACAAACCACAGTGCCGTGCCTCCTACTGATTATCCTAGTGTAACAGTCAGTATACACTATATGAGTTATTAGTCAAACTGAAGGAGTGTGTTCCTGGCCCCATTCACTGTCCAAACAAACCACAGTGATTATCCTAGTGTGAAGGTCAGTATACACTATATGAGTTTTTAGTCAAACTAAAGGAGTGTGTTCCTGGCCCCATTCACTGTCCAAACAAACCACATGGCCGCGCCTCCTACTGATTATCCTAGTGTGAAGGTCAGTATACACTATATGAGTTATTAGTCAAATTAAAGGAGTGTGTTCCTGGCCCCATTCACTGTCCAAACAAACCACAGTGATTATCCTAGTGTGAAGGTCAGTATACACTATATGAGTTATTAGTTAAACTAAAGGAGTGTGTTCCTGGCCCCATTCACTGTCCAAACAAACCACAGTGCCGTGCCTCCTACAGATTCTCCTGGTGTAAAGGTCAGTATACACTATATGAGTTATTAGTCAAACTAAAGGAGTGTGTTCCTGGCCCCATTCACTGTCCAAACAAACCACAGTGATTATCCTAGTGTGAAGGTCAGTATACACTATATGAGTTATTAGTTAAACTAAAGCAGTGTGTTCCTGGCCCCATTCACTGTCCAAACAAACCACAGTGCCGTGCCTCCTACAGATTCTCCTGGTGTAAAGGTCAGTATACACTATATGAGTTATTAGTCAAACTAAAGTAGTGTGTTCCTGGCCCCATTCACTGTCCAAACAAACCACAGTGCCGTGCCTCCTACTGATTATCCTAGTGTAAAGGTCAGTATACACTATATGAGTTTTTAGTCAAACTAAAGGAGTGTGTTCCTGGCCCCATTCACTGTCCAGACAAACCACAGTGCTGTGCCTCCTGATTATCCTAGTGTAACAGTCAGTATACACTATATGAGTTATTAGTCAAACTAAAGGAGTGTGTTCCTGGCCCCATTCACTGTCCAAACAAACCACATGGCCGCGCCTCCTACTGATTATCCTAGTGTGAAGGTCAGTATACACTATATGAGTTATTAGTCAAATTAAAGGAGTGTGTTCCTGGCCCCATTCACTGTTCAAACAAACCACAGTGATTATCCTAGTGTGAAGGTCAGTATACACTATATGAGTTATTAGTCAAACTAAAGTGGTGTGTTCCTGGCCCCATTCACTGTCTAAACAAACCACAGTGATTATCCCAGTGTGTTCCTGGCCCCATTCACTGTCCAAACAAACCACAGTGATTATCCCAGTGTATTCCTGGCCCCATTCACTGTCCAAACAAACCACAATGATTATCCTAGTGTGTTCCTGGCCCCATTCACTGTCCAAACAAACCACAGTGATTATCCTAGTGTGAAGGTCAGTATACACTATATGAGTTATTAGTCAAACTGAAGGAGTGTGTTCCTGGCCCCATTCACTGTCCAAACAAACCACAGTGATTATCCTAGTGTGAAGGTCAGTATACACTATATGAGTTATTAGTCAAACTAAAGGAATGTGTTCCTGGCCCCATTCACTGTCCAAACAAACCACAGTGCTGCGCCTCCTACTGATTATCCTAGTGTGAAGGTCAGTATACACTATATGAGTTATTAGTCAAACTAAAGGAGTGTGTTCCTGGCCCCATTCACTGTCCAAACAAACCTCAGTGATTATCCTAGTGCGAAGGTACTATTAAAAGAGAGTTATTAGTACCCTGCCGGTTCAACCAGACTAAATGTTTCATATCTGTCTGTCTTTTTTTTTAGAATGCCTTGCGATATTGAACTGAAAGTTTTGGTATGGCTTTAACATATACAGTTGCAGCTGGAGCTTGACTTTCATGGGCATTTACCCATTTTTATATGCCCGTCATTGACAGGTTATGGCTGAATGTCATTATGAATTCACCGCAACCTTATCAATTCATAAAGGATCATCAAACCTATCATGCAAGTACAACTTGGGGTGGTGTTGTGTAGCATACCATCACTAGGTCACCATGACCTACTTTTGACATCACCAGTACTATTGTTGAGGGAGTTATGGCCAGATCAAGTTTAATGGCGAACACCCAGAAATTATCTCCTCCTTAGAGGTCGCATCGTTACTGTATACCCTATAGTCTCGCTTTAAACAGCTGTTCCGTAGTGTGATTTGAAGCCATGGTCGTATAAAATTACTTTGTCCACCTCTGTACGAACAGGAAAAGTGATCATGTTTTTTCAGACATTGCACAAAGAATGTCTGGACTGCATAACGGATCTAGTATATGACAAAATACAACAACAACAACAACAACAAAAAAACAATAGTGAATCGCTGGAAAACGAGACGTTTGTGTGTCATTGCCAAAAACCTATCCCTTGTCGGTGTGTAGATTTTTAATTTTTTTTTATTTATAAATATATTATTTGAATAAAATCTAGTTGAAATATAATATTTTCTTCCGTTTATGTATGCTATGTGGACATTTGTTTATTTGTGTCTTTTGTTCACTGCTTTTTGGTGAGGGGGAGGGTTTTGGTGGGTTCGTCCTATCCCCCATGGCATTGTTCATGTTTGTTGTCGATTATTAATTAATTAATTTTTTTATTTTTAATCAATAATTTCAAAGACTAAAAGAAAAAATGTTTTAGAGACAATACACTTTTTATAATTTATGTACATTGTATTTGAAAGTGGGGATGGGGTGGGGTACCAGTAGTGTGCTGTCAGTTAAAAGGTTGTGGAGAGAGAGTGAGAGAGTAAATGAGTAAGTGTGTGTGTGTGTGTGTGTGTGTGTGTGTGTGTAATAAGTTTAAATATCAGTAAATATCAGATGTTAACATAGGACCTATGGTATCTCCACTTTTGAGCACAGTAAAAGGAAAAAAGAGGAGACCATGGCCCTATCGGCCCTCACCTCTTCCACAGCCCCTAATACACAATTTGAAGAAGAAAAAAATTGTTCGAGACATGTAAATAGCATACATACAATATAGACAGAGTAGTGAGATGTGGTGTGCCCATTAAAGGTAGGGTCAACTCCAACAAGAGCCTTATGTGTTGGAAAGATGCATACCCGGACCACCAACACATACTGACACTTTAGCAAATTAAAAACACGTAATTTTAGAGTTAATAAAAAAACATGATTATTCCTGCTAACTGGGGGCAGCCATTTTGTTTCGTTTTTGTGACGTCCGGTGGGATAGCTTGGGGCGAAGTGACGTCAGCTCCTGACCATCTCCTGTATGTACAGTGTAAACAAAAGCAGTAATTTTCGACAAGGCGCTTCTCTTTGATCAACCTGACTTGTAAAACAGCATAAATGACGCAATAATATAATAAACTATTTAAAAATATATTTCAAGTTGCATTAACGGAACAAAATGGGGTTATAGTATTTTTCTCTGTTTAATAATCCAAAGGAAAAATTTACACTATTAGGCCTATTGATATGCTACGTTGGAGCAAAAACGACAACCCACGATACCCAAGTGATGATTTTTTTTTCTTTGGGACTACGTAATTGGTCAGTTCTGTGGTTTTAGATGGAAAAGTCTACTTAATCAATACAGTAATAAACCATGTCCATTACAATTTTAGGGGCGACAGGTAATATTCCACAATACCGGTATTTTTGTGTCTAGACAGCGTCAATTAACTGGTTACCAATCAAATACACACCTGCCAATCAGGAATTACAGGTAGAAGCAACAAACAGCATAGACCAATTAACTAAGAAAGCACTCCGTGTATCATTTCAGTACGTAGATTAATGCATGGGCAAAACATTGTTAATTGTTTCGACTTGTTGTGTAGCCGCTTTGACAATGGCATTTTATTTTGTATTGAATAATAATATATATAGTACTGGATATACTTATTACTGGCTTACTGGGATGTGTATTATTACAGAACATTGCAATGTATGACTATTTATCATCCCGCAAAAACCAGGTAGATTGTGTTTCTCTAGTTCTAAGGCTCGTTCCTGACGTGATGCGTTAAGCATTACGTAACCACCAGCTCGCCAGAGGGCGTACTCACTGAGATGGTACAAAATGGCTGCGCCCGTTATATATAATAGCCGTCACATTTAACCGTTTTATTAATTAACTATACGATTATACGTGTTGATATTAAGCAATAATGTGCATTATATATCGTTAAATATGCATACCAGGCCAAATGCCTTAATTGTCCTCTCCTTTAAGGTGTCAAAAAAAAATGTTTCTTGAAACCGACCCTACCTTAAAAAAAAAAAGGCTTAAACTGATTATTTTTCCCTTTTTAAAATTTTATTTTAAGTTAAAAAGAGCACAAATGTAGTCTTTTTTTTGTGTGTTTTTTTTTTTTTTTTTTTTTTGCCAAACTAGACTATTTTGGACAAATGTAGCAAAATCCCAACATTTTATTCTGCAGTGACTGTTAAGCTGTATAACAGTTTATAATACTTTTACTTTTTGGGGGAGTATGTTGACTACATTATGATAAATTCTAGCATGGCATTGAAAAAAGCCACCCTGCTGGACTGAAAATATAAATACCAGATAGTTATTGTTTATATATATTGAACATGAAACAAGCCATGTGTGAATACTGCATGTAATGCATCTCTTGAAATTAATGTAATTAGTGTTAAGTTAATTGGTGTACCTATATTCACTTTAAACTATTAGTAAACCATAAGTGTACTTTTATATATAGTCATAATTATTTCTTGCTGCATCTGGTTTTAGAAATCCACATTTGTAAAATACCTGTATTTTGTTTCTTTAATTTATAATTTATTACTCTTACAGCCTTTGGAGAAAAAAAAAGAGTATAATGTCTAAAGCAGTTTTTAATTGCTGTTAATTTCATTATGAGTGGAAATCATGGAAAGTCATGCATTTGCTTTATAGATAAGTGTATGAACCATGATTAAGATAATTTACAGTGGACTTTTCTTAATAGAAGTGTATGAACCATGATTAAGATCATTTACAGTGGACTTTTCTTAATAGAAGTGTATGAACCATGATTATATCTTCATATTAAATCACGATAACAAACATTGAATAGAACCTGGAAGTAAACAGCTAAGAATGGAACATGGCGTTTTACAAATTAAAACTTTATTAAATGCTATTACCGTTTTTTTATTGCCGAAACTCAAGTATTATCAGTCAAATATGTACACATTTAATGGTTTTGGCATGGTGGATATATGATAGAAATTTGTAAGAACAGTAGGGAGTAGCCTACGTGGTTGGGGAAAACCCATGATTTGACTGAATATTATTTTGTTCTTTTTTATTCTTCCATTTGTTTTTTTTAACCACCAACTGCGGAATTTCGTAGATTTTTATTATTTACTTTAATTTTTAGCCGTTCTACGCTTCAGTTACATATATTATATTCTCACAATTAGGTCGGGAATAATAGAGTGGATATACCGATTGGTGCGTTAAAATACAAATTTAAAAACCGGAATGGTATATAGTGCACGAGCGCCACCTGTCGGAAAGTCTCTGATACAATCCTATTCATGGGAATTTACTTAAGGGCAATAACTCTGTCAAAATGGAATATATCCATGTTTGACAGAGTTGTGGCTCTTGAAATTAAGGGCCAGGTAGGGGACGTATTGCTTCAGAAGTACTCAGAATGCTTGTTGATTTTGATAAACCAATGTCACACCTACAGATTTTTCTGGTCCATATACTACAGTAAATAACGCTTCTTCTTGAGTTTTGCATTATATTATTTTTGTGTATGTTGATGTTGGGGTGTGTACGTGAGTTGATATTGGTGTGTGTTTATGTGTGAGGTGATATTGGTGTGTGTGTGTGTGTGTGTGAGTTGATATTAGTGTGTGCGAGTTGATATTGGGGTGTGGTGTGAGTTGATATTGGGGGTGTATGTGTGTGAGTTGATATTGGTATATATGTGTTGATATTGGGTATGGGTGTGTCTGAGTGTGTGTGTGTGCGTGTGCGAGAGTTGATATCGGTGTGTGTTGATACTGGTGTGTGTGTGTATTTTTAGGTGAGGTGTGCAATGAGGTCACCAATAAACGAAATCACTGCCATCTGTGTCAGAAGTGTGTCCAGCCTATGAATCAACACTGTCAGGTATACTGTCTAAACAGCAGTCTGTACTGTCTAAACGTAGTCTGTACGTTATCAGTAGTGTCAATCTGTAGTGTCAGTCTATACAGTATCTGTAGTGTCAGTCTGTACAGTGTCTGCAGTGTCAGTCTGTACAGTATCTGCAGTGTCAGTCTGTACAGTGTCAGTCTTCACATTGTGTGTAGTGTCAGTCTGTGCAGTGTCAGTAGTATCAGTGTTTGTAGTGTCAGTCTGTGTCAGTAGTATCAGTCTGTACAGTGTCTGTAATGTCAGTCAGTAATATCAGTCTATAGTAGTATCAGTCTGTATCTGTAGTGTCAGTCTATACAGTATCTGCAGTGTCAGTCTGTACAGTGTTTGCAGTGTCAATCTGCACATTGTCTAGTGTCAGTCTGTACAGTGTATGTAGTGTCAGTCTGTGCAGTGTCAGTCTGTAGTGTCAGTAGTATCAGTCTGTACAGTGTCAGTAGTATCAGTCTGTGTCTGTAGTATCAGTCTGTACAGTGTCAGTAGTATCAGTCTGTAGTATCAGTCTGTAGTATCAGTCTGTACAATATCAGTCTGTGTCTCGTGCTGGGGTGTTGTTAAACATTCATTCATTCATTCAGTCTGTTTCTGCAGTGTCAGTAGTATCAGCATGTACAGTGTCAGTCTGTAGTATCAGTAGTATCGGTCTGTGTCTGTAGTGTCAGTAGTATCAGTCTGTGTCTGTAGTGTCAGTAGTATCAGTCTGTACACTGTCTGTAGTGTCAGTAGTATCAGTCTGTGTCTAGTGTCAGTATGTAGTGTCTGTAGTGTCAGTCTGTAGTGTAAGTAGTATTAGTCTGTGTCTGTAGTATCAGTATGTAGTATCAGTCTGTACAGTGTAGTGTCTATAGTATCAGTCTGTGTCTAGCCTACAGCCCCACCAACACCACCAAACATACCACCCATAACACCTATAGCCTACAGCCCCACCAAACACCTCACCCATAACACCTATAGCCTACAGCACCACCAAACACCTCGCCCATAACACCTATAGCCTAGAGCCCCACCAAACACCTCACCCATAACACCTATAGCCTACAGCACCACCAAACATCCCGCCCCCTACGCCCATAACACCTATAGCCTACAGCACCCCCACCAACACAGCCTCACCCATAACATCTATAGCCTACAGCACCACCAAACACCCCGCCCATAACACCTATAGCCTACAGCACCCCATAACACCTATAGCCTACAGCACCACCAAACACCTCACCCATAACACCTATAGCCTACAGCACCACCAAACACCTCGCCCATAACACCTATAGCCTACAGCCCCACCAAACACCCCACCCATAACACCTATAGCCTACAGCCCCACCACACACCCCGCCCATAACACCTATAGCCTACAGCACCACCAAACACCCCACCCATAACACCTATAGCCTACAGCACCACCAAACACCTCACCCATAACACCTATAGCCTACAGCACCACCAAACACACCCATAACACCTATAGCCTACAGCCCACCAAACACCCCACCCATAACACCTATAGCCTACAGCACCACCAAACATCCCGCCCATGGCCAACACCCCACCAAACACCCCGCCCATAACACCTATAGCCTACAGCACCACCAAACACCTCACCCATAACACCTATAGCCTACAGCACCACCAAACACCCCACCCATAACACCTACAGCCCCACCAACCACCCCACCCATAACACCTATAGCCTACAGCACCACCAAACACCCCGCCCATAACACCTATAGCCTACAGCACCACCAAACACCCCGCCCATAACACCTATAGCCTACAGCACCACCAAACACCCCGCCCATAACACCTATAGCCTACAGCACCACCAAACATCCCGCCCATAACACCTATAGCCTACAGCACCACCAAACACCCCACCCATAACACCTATAGCCTACAGCACCACTAAACACCCCACCCATAACACCTATAGCCTACAGCACCACCCATAACACCTATAACACACCCCAAACACCCCACCCATAACACCTATAGCCTACAGCACCACCAAACACCTCACCCATAACACCTATAGCCTACAGCACCACCAAACACCCCACCCATAACACCTATAGCCTACAGCACCACCAAACACCCCGCCCATAACACCTATAGCCTACAGCACCACCAAACACCCCGCCCATAACACCTATAGCCTACAGCACCACCAAACACCTCACCCATAACACCTATAGCCTACAGCACCACCAAACATCCCGCCCATAACACCTATAGCCTACAGCACCACCAAACATCTCACCCATAACAGCCTATAGCCTACAGCACCACCAAACACCAAACGCCCATAACATCCCCATAACATAACACCTATAGCCTACAGCACCACCAAACACCCCACCCATAACACCTATAGCCTACAGCACCACCAAACACCTCACCCATAACACCTATAGCCTACAGCACCACCAAACACCCCGCCCATAACACCTACAGCACCACCAAACATCCCGCCCATAACACCTATAGCCTACAGCACCACCAAACACCTCACCCATAACACCTATAGCCTACAGCACCACCAAACACCTCACCCATAACACCTATAGCCTACAGCACCACCAAACACCTCACCCATAACACCTATAGCCTACAGCCACCACCAAACACCTCACCCATAACACCCTACAGCACCACCAAACACCTCACCCATAACACCTATAGCCTACAGCACCACCAAACACCTCACCCACCACCAAACACCACCAAACACCCATAACACCTATAGCCTACAGCACCACCAAACACCCCACCCATAACACCTATAGCCTACAGCACCACCAAACACCCCGCCCATAACACCTATAGCCTACAGCACCCACCATAACACCTACACCCTACAGCACCACCAAACACCTCACCCATAACACATATAGCCTACAGTACCACTAAGCACCCCACCCATAACACCTATAGCCTACAGCACCACCAAACAAAACTTGTATTGATTGGAAATGTAATTTACTTGGTATCTCACAAAGACACAAGAAGAGATCACTGAAAATATGAGCCAGATACGTGCTTTTGCTGTGATGATAATGTTTTCAATGCTACTAGAAGTTGGTTTGAATCAGTGTTAAAAGTTTGAGAAACATGAATTGGATGTGTTCCTCACACTCATCATTTGTTCTATTTACATTGTTAAACATATTCATTTACATGTGCCAAATGTTTGCGCATACATTTGTATAGTCCATTAAGCTTAAAAGTATGCGTATTGGTGCTAGGTTGACAGAGTGCTATTTTCAATTTAGTTTTTCTTATATTGCTTTAGTTCTTTTTCGCACATTTTGTTTCAAGTCTCAATATTTATTGCAAATGAACGAGACGTTTATTAGATGTATGCAGTTACAAGAGTGCAAGTTTGATTGTATCGTCATTAACCGAGAGAAAATGTCTAGTCAACATATTTTCTAGTTTTTTGTTCTGTTTTTGTTCTATTATTTATAAGTTTTTTATTGTGATGTTTGAAGTGGAGGACTACAAACAGATTTTTCTTTTACAGAGGATCATAGATAGAAAGAAAGTTATTTATTATATGGAAGAAGCCTAAATCAATGTCTTCATGTGTGTGTGATAGTGTTAAATGAAAATCAGTTCAGTGTATAATTTAGTGAGATGTCTGCTTGTGCACATGAGCATGTTCTACAAAACCAACAACAAATCGATAAAGTATTACAAATGAACCCATATACATGCTGGAACAACAACAAATCGATAAAGTATTGCAAATGAACCCATATACATGCTGGAACAACAACAAATCGATAAAGTATTACAAATGAACCCATATACATGCTGGAACAACAACAAATCGATAAAGTATTACAAATGAACCCATATACATGCTGGAACATTCACATGAGAACGTCAGGAATGTACATTCATTAAAGTGATATTTTTTTCTCAGCCAATAAATGAATGAAACCTTTTTGTTTGTTTATTATTAATTTTGTATAACAAGGTTACAAGTTTGTTTTGTTTAACGACACCACTAGAGCACTGATTAATTAATCATCGGCTATTGGATGTCAAACATTTGGTAATTCCAAATAGTAGTCAACCAAGGAAACCCGCTACATTTTTCCTGATGCAGGAAGGGATCTTTTATATGTACTTTACCAAAGACAGGAAAGCACATACCACAGCTTTTGACTAGTTGTGGTGCACTGGCTGAAAGAAGAAAACGTGTCGGTCATGTGCTAGAAAATACGGTGAATGCTCTTCCACAGTGGACACCGCGGTATGGCTTCAGGAGGTCATCCAGGGTGTCCGGCTCTCGAATCAGCTGCCACGAGTTGCCATCAACCAACACTTCACATGGTCGAACCTGATCAAGACAATGTAAACATTAATCTTCCATACATAACATTTACCAAACTGGAAATATGAAACCTTATAGTATAGGTAGATTATGGAAGCAATCATGACTGCCAAATATTCTTTTGACTGCCTTGTGCAGAGATACGATTTTAAAGTTTGTTTTGTTTAACGACACCACTTAAGCACATTGATTAATCATCGGATAATGACACATTACAGATCAAAGCTGAATATGAATGATGATACACATTTATAGATGTAATATACCAGACTGGGGGGGGGGGGGGGGGGGGGGTGCAAAATGAGCCTGAAAACTTCACCATGTATCAATCTACGTACACTAGTTGTAATCCATGTAACAATAACCACACACCCATTCAGACACACACCAGCCAAAAAAAGAAAGAAAAGAGAGCTCATACGCCTATGTTTACAGGAATACTTCAACTTACTCTCAAGTTGTAATTGGAGGTCATGTTGGAACAATATGCTCCGACATCAAACACGGCCAGACCGCAGCCTTCTTGAACTTTGGGTAGCAGACGATCCTACAAGGTGAAAACAAGCATTTGAGACGAAACAAACTACCAATCAGATTGTGAAGCCGCCATGCTTCATTAATCTACATATAGTGGAATTCTTTTGCATGCAGATGACTCGATCAAAACCCCTAATCGAAAGATGCTTGTCAAACTGCGTATGGCAATCTTAATGTGACCATAATTGTTTCACAATTCACATATATTTTTTGCTGCAATATACATTTTTGTTTTTGAATGTCGTAACAACTATATTTATTCCAATTAGCTCTGTCCTGTGTTAGTTTTAATTGAGTAAACTAGTCTTGGAGTGGAAGTCCTCTGAGCGGTGCAGGAAGGATGTATTGTCCAGTAAAGGATCTCGTGATTGGCTGCCCTCATATAGATGAGGCACTAGATGTGCATTAATAAAATAAACCACTATTTCGTCATACCGCCGTCCGTGATTACAAAACTGCAACAAACACACAACGTAACGTCTTAGCCAATGGCCACCACCCCCCCCCGTGGTTTGTCACCGGCTCCGTGAGCTCTCTCTCGTCTCTCTCTCATCTCTCTACAAAACTGCACAAACACACATGTACACACACACACACACACTCCCTCTGTATATGCGCATGGTGTGTGCCTGGACGTGTTAACATGTTTGATGCAGGGTATGTGTAGGGCCTACACCCCTTTTTTAACATTCACTGTACATATAATTTATAATGGCCAAAATGTTGAGTCATCTTTAGAAAGTAAATACTGACTCCCACCCACGGCGTCATACCGTGCAGTCGATAGAGCACTTGTCGCTCTAAACATTTTCTCACGCCCTTTTCAAATCCCTGTATCCACCCCTGGTGTGTGCGTGCGTACATGAAGATGGGTTGTCTCCTCACGTACATAAAAACACTCCCAAGAAAAAACGTTAACGGTGGGGTGGGGTCGGGTGGGGTGGGGGTAATGCTATAGTTTTATATATAATAGACAGTGTAATAGACTCCATTGGCGCAGCAACGATTTTATATTGGGGTTGGGGGAGAATATAAAATGTGATGTACGTCTAACACCACCGAAGTTAAATTACCGTTTTAGTCCTGCTTTCTTGGAACCAAGCACTGACGTCATTAGAATCGCGGTATTGCCCAGCAAAGACCTGCCAGGCTCCACTATCAAAGTTAAATCTTTTTCATTCGTCAGTAGAGGCCGGATTGAACCAATCAGATCAGCTGGTGTTGGTATTTCGAGTGATGTATGCTGCTAAATCGATTTAGAAATCTTAGAAATAGTGGTGATGAGTTGTAAACAAATGCAGCAATAAATTTGGATGCACAATAAGGATTGAAGAACACCAAAAGACAACTTGATATTCTGTAAAAATAATGATCATACATCAAAGTATTATCGTATCAAAGACTGGATGAGTTGAGATAAATATTGCAAATACAAATAGTTGAAACAGTACTGCTGCCACGTGGTCTCCGTATTTATAAAAATAGGCTACTTATCTCCCTACTTTAAGTATCTGGATAAGTACCACCCCATAAGTACCATATATATATAAGTACTGAGCAAGTGCCAGCTAGTGGTCGGGATACACGTGCCGACTCGTCTGTTTACCTGCCGATTCCACTTCCAGGTAGACTGAGTGATACTTGCTAACCTCTGGAGTAACTGTGATCGCGCCATTCTGAAGACGTCAACAAATAACGTGTAAATCTACAATGCATTCTAATCAAAACAACAACTACAACGGTTTGCTACACCCGTGTGTCTGTCCACACGAATCCAACGTACTTGCACAATGAAAGAATGAATAAATGAATGTTTAACGACACCCCAGCACAAAAACAGAGATCGGCTATTGGGTGTGAAACAAAGGTAAGTCCATCAGTTTGAAATCCTTACATAAATATCAGTTTAATGTCAAGATATTGGCAAGGCAACAAAATACATCGCTATAAATTCTGGCAAGATTTATGAAAACGAAGAATAGGCAATCATTAAGTATTATATCATTGAATGAAAGTTTATTTTTAACTGACGTTGCAACAAAGAAATAAAACATCAACACTACAAAAAACTGGGAATATTAAAATGAAGTATCTGACAGTGTAACTTCCGTAAAACGACCACACTGCTATGAAATCTCAGTCAGGGTTTCTCGATGATAATGGTATTATAGTTAGACCCTACTTCTCAGCTTTGTAGTCGTCGAAGACGGAGTTCAGTTGAGACTGCACGTGAGAATCGTGTGAGTCGATTTGACTATGGATCGCCTTCAGCTCCTCGTCAGTGTCCAACCTGGCGGGATGAGTTCGGTCAGCCTGCAACACAAAACAAACAATGAACAACTGTATAGCTTTCATTTTCTTCTAGTATGGTGAAGTGGTGTATTGTTTATATCTATAATGGGATACAAAAAGGCCGTGGTATGTTCTTTACTGTCTGTGGGATGATGCATATAAAAGATCTCTTGCTACTAATGGAAACATTAAGCGGGTTTCCTCTCTAAGACTAGGGCCTATATGTCAAACTTACCAAATGTTTGACATCCAATAGCCAATAAATCAATGTGCTCTGGTGGTGTCATTAAATACTATATTTGTTGAACTGTTTGAATGCAATAACTTTAAATATGTGTTAAGAGATTTGATTGGGTGGCACTATGCACGATTCAGTCGTGTAATAATGAAATGTAGAACTACTGACGTGTGTCTCGTAGTCGATCATGAGCCCTCCTCCCAGGTTGATGTAGCGGATGTCGGTGAAGCCTCGCTGCTGCAGGGAGCGCCTCAGATCCAGGAGCGTCTGAAGACACGACCTGAAATCACATCACACTGCCGCCATCAGGACCAGGGCCCCGTTCCACGAAGCGATCTTAGCACTAAGATTACCTTAGTGCATACGGTAGCTATGCAATAAGGTGATCTTAGCGCTAAGATACCTTCATGGAACGGGGCCCTGCTTCACAACAGACCCTTCTATCTAGCGGCGGAGTGCCACAAGTCTACCAACATTGTACTGTAATAATATACTGACGTTCAAAAGAAACTATGTAAGTATTGAATTGTATCATAGAAAACCAACAAATGGTACGGTCCCACCGTAGGATATGAAAGTGTCATGAAGTTCAACATCTACACGTCACAATGCACTTCGTGATACACGCATAGTGTTTGTAAGGTGGTTTCTAAATTGGTTCTTTAATTCTATTAGCAACAATATTTATGTAATGTTTCTTTTGGACGTCAGTACATTTAAGTACACGGAAAAAAAAGAAATGTTTTATTTAACGACGCACTCAACACATTTTTAGTTACGGTTATATGACGTCAGACATGTATATGGTTAAGGACCACACAAATATTGAGAGAGGAAACCCGCTGTCGCCACTTCATGGGCTACTCTTTTCAATTAACAGCAAAGGATCTTTTATATGCACCATCCCACAGACAGGGTAGTACATACCACGGCCTTTGATATACCAGTCGTGGTGAACTGGCTGGAATGAGAAATAGCCCAATGGGCCCACCGACGGGAATCGATCCCAAACCGGCAGCGCATCGAGCGAGCGCTTTACCACTGGGCTAAGTCCCGCCCATTTAAGTGCACAACATTCGGCGCCCGTACCCCTCCACACCCCCACCCACCTCCCGAAAAAAACAGCACAGACAAAAAACAACAATAACAACAACCAAACAAAAACAAACACAAAGCAACAAGAAGAAACAAAACCCAGACACCGTAACTGTATACATCGGCCTTGTCATGACTGTACCTGAACACGCTGACGTCCCGCACGGTGGAGCCCACGTGGCAGTGGAGACCTACCAAGTGAAGGTACGACGACTCCGACAACATCTTCACAACCTGGTCTACGTCATCAACGCACACTCCGAACTTTGACCCCGCCAAACCCGTACTCACATACGGATGCACTTTCTGAAAAATGTAAATGTTCAGATAAAATAGTTAAATCCTACTGACCCAATATATCAAGTAATCCGTCATGAAAACCAGTAGATGTCATAGTATTGTATGTGTCGATCCTCAGTGTGTAAACAAACTGTAAAGACGGATCCAAGGGAAATGACTACTAACCCGCCATCCCCACCCTCCAACAAAATTCAAGTTCCCCTTTTCTGGAACAATTTGTTTACAATTTTTATTTCATGAATGCCAAACTGTTATAAATAATATGCTCTTTTCAGGAGTTAGTCCATGTATCCGTTTGTTCTTGATCCCCAGCCTAAACTATGTTCTAGATCCGCCCTTAAACTGAATACATATGTACACAAGTAAAAGCAAACTACACACAGAGTCTGTATTCACTAGATCGAGAGAATGTAACTGATATCATAGTATGAAGAAGGTGTAACAAAATGATGTTTACATTGAATAAACAAATAAAATAAACTGAAGAAAAACACCCATAAAAACAAACCAACAACGTATTCAGTGAATCAGTAGAATCTGTGTTACCAGATATGTTATGTGTATGGACGTGTAGTGACTGGATCATGACGCTGGATGGATGCCTACGAAATGTGTACCCAGTGCGTGAAGTTAATATGTCTTATGATGAATATCTACTAATACGTACTTACACAAAGCGATTCATGAGGGATGTCTAGAAAACATGTACTTATTGGATCAAGGTTATTTCTCATTCCAGCCAGTGCACCACGACTGGTATATCAAATACCATAGTATGTGCTATTCTGTCTGTTGGATGATGCTATAAAATAGTCCTTCCTACTAACGGAAAAATGTAGCGGGTTTCCTCTAAGTCTATATGTCAAAATTACCAAATCTTTGACATTCAATAGCCGATGAATAACATTAATAAATCAATGTGCTTTAGAAGTGTCGTTAAACAAAACGGACATAGGATCAATTTATAACAGACATCTACTGAACATTGGATGAAAAACACGTCATAAGATGGGTGTCTAGCTAAAACGTACTCACTGGATCAAGGTAACGTGTGGTAGGATATATGTTTACTGACTGGATCAAGGTAACGTGTGGTAGGATATATGTTTACTCACTGGATCAAGGTAACGTGGGTAATGAGATATGTTTACTCACTGGATGAAGGTAACGTGGGTAATGATATATGTTTACTCACTGGATCAAGGTAACGTGGGTTATGATATATGTTTACTCACTGGATCAAGGTAACGTGGGTTATGATATATGTTTACTCACTGGATCAAGGTAACGTGTGGTATGATATATGTTTACTGACTGGATCAAGGTAACGTGTGGTATGAGGTATGTTTACTCACTGGATCACGGTAACGTGTGGTAGGATATATGTTTCTTCACTGGATCAAGGTAACGTGTGGTATGAGGTATGTTTACTCACTGGATCAAGGTAACGTGTGGTAGGATATATGTTTACTGACTGGATCAAGGTAACGTGTGGTATGAGGTATGTTTACTCACTGGATCAAGGTAACGTGTGGTAGGATATATGTTTACTGACTGGATCAAGGTAACGTGTGGTATGAGGTATGTTTACTCACTGGATCAAGGTAACGTGTGGTAGGATACATGTTTACTGACTGGATCAAGATAACGTGTGGTATGAGGTATGTTTACTCACTGGATCAAGGTAACGTGTGGTAGGATATATGTTTCTTCACTGGATCAAGATAACGTGTGGTATGAGGTATGTTTACTCACTGGATCAAGGTAACGTGTGGTAGGATATATGTTTCTTCACTGGATCAAGGTAACGTGTGGTATGGGGTATGTTTACTCACTGGATGAAGGTAACGTGTGGTATGAGGTATGTTTCTTCACTGGATAAAGGTAACGTGTGGTATGAGGTATGTGTACTCACTGGATCAAGGTAACGTGTGGTATGAGGTATGTTTACTCACTAGATCAAGGTAACGTGTGGTAGGATATATGTTTACTGACTGGATCAAGGTAACGTGTGGTATGAGGTATGTTTACTCACTGGATCAAGGTAACGTGTGGTAGGATATATGTTTCTTCACTGGATCAAGGTAACGTGTGGTATGGGGTATGTTTACTCACTGGATCAAGGTAACGTGGGGTATGAGGTATGTTTCTTCACTGGATAAAGGTAACGTGTGGTATGAGGTATGTGTACTCACTGGATCAAGGTAACGTGTGGTATGAGGTATGTTTACTCACTGGATCAAGGTAACGTGTGGTAGGATATATGTTTACTGACTGGATCAAGGTAACGTGTGGTATGAGGTATGTTTACTCACTGGATCAAGGTAACGTGTGGTAGGATATATGTTTCTTCACTGGATCAAGGTAACGTGTGGTATGGGGTATGTTTACTCACTGGATCAAGGTAACGTGTGGTATGAGGTATGTTTCTTCACTGGATAAAGGTAACGTGTGGTATGAGGTATGTGTACTCACTGGATCAAGGTAACGTGTGGTATGAGGTATGTTTACTCACTGGATCAAGGTAACGTGTGGTAGGATATATGTTTACTGACTGGATCAAGGTAACGTGTGGTATGAGGTATGTTTACTCACTGGATCAAGGTAACGTGTGGATAAGGTATGTTTCTTCACTGGATCAAGGTAACGTTGGTAATGATATATGTTTACTCACTGGATCAAGGTAACGTGGGTTATGATATATGTTTACTCACTAGATCAAGGTAACGTGTGGTATGAGATATGTTTACTCACTAGATCAAGATAACGTGTGGTATGAGATATGTTTACTCACTGGATCAAGATAACATGTGGTATGAGGTATGTCTACTCATTGGATCAAAGTAACATATGCTATCACAGATGTCTACTCACTGGGTCAAGGTAATGTGTAATACCTGATATATATCTACTCAATGGATCAAGGTAACGTGTGTTATGAGATATATATCTACTCACTGGATCAAGTTAACGTGTGGTATGAGATATATCTACTCACTGGGTCGACGTCAGGGTTGACCCTCAGCAGGACGCTGGTCTTGGTCCCCAGCTGCTGACAGACGGCGTCGATTTTGCGACAGTCGAAGTCGCTGTCCACGTTGACGAGGCAGCCGAGCCTGACGGCCTTCTCGACATCGGCGCGCGTCTTGCCATTGCCGTTGAACATCATGCGCTGTGGGTGGAAGCCGGCCACCCTGCCGAACTCGAGCTCGAGGCCGCTCACCAGCGTCGTGCAGCAGCCCTGGCCGCGGATCAGCTTCAGCAGCGACACGTTGGCGTTCGCTTTCATCGAGTAGTTGATCACGCTGGGCACCGACAGAGTCGCCAGAGCCTTTCTGTACGCCTGGATGTTCTCCAACAGCTGACTCTTGCTGTACACAAAGAGAGGCGACGGCGGCGTTACGCCACATCTCTCCACATTCGCCGCCAGGTCCGTCACACGTACGTCTTCACAGAACAGATATCCGTCCTTAAAATGAAATTGGTTGGAAATGCGGTAAGCCATGTTGAAATATATCCGCACGGTTGGAGGTCACTTACAGTTAAGCGCTGTGATACACCTAAGGCTTAACTTTGATTACCGGCTCTACAAACAGCGTAGTGACCGACTAGTAAAGAGACAGTGTCATGAGAAGGTAACTGCAGATACAAAACTATTTATAAATTGAAATCCGGGTCTGCTATGTAATTGGGCGGCAGCACGAAGTGGCGATAATAACACCAGCGATAACGGTGTTCCTTATGTCATTAATAACTCCACGGCACATTACAAGTGCTGGCTCAGAGCTCGTAAACGTGAACGTGAACCGCTTTTACATGCCCCTATACCACTGGAGTTCCAAGCATGTCTGTCACGGTCCGGTTTCTGGATAACCATGCATCTGATCCGTTACACCAACTAATAAACAAAACAACTCCCAATCAGACATGCTCTGTAGACCACGGGCTACACACGGTTCCTACACGCAGCTGGCGTTTTTCATATGACAGTATTAATAATATAACACGTATGTGGTTCTTCAGGAACAGGTATAGACATGTAATAACGTTCAGCACATTTTTTGTTTCACCATGACTGGTTGGTTACCGCTCGTTATAAAACAAACCACAAAAGCACATGCGGTCTAAAAGAAAATGCCACAATTTTCATTACACTAATAATAGATTACTTTTAAAATAATATGGAAAGTAATAGTTATTCAACGACGCCTCAACTTTTTTTCTCTTTTTTTTGAGAGAGAAAGAGAGAGAGAGAGAGAGAGAGAGAGAGAGAGACAGAGAGAGACAGAGAGAGAGAGAGGCAGAGAGAGAGGGGCAGAGAAAGAGACAGAGAGAAAGAGACAGAGAGAAAAAAGAAAGAAAGAAATGTTTTATTTAACGACGCACTCAACACATTTTATTTACGGTTATATGGCGTCAGACATATGGTTAAGGACCACACAGATTTTGAGAGGAAACCCGCTGTCGCCACTACATGGGCTACTCTTCCGATTAGCAGCAAGGGATCTTTTATTTACGCTTCCCACAGGCAGGACAACACAAACCATGGCCTTTGTTGAACCAGTTATGGATCACTGGTCGGTGCAAGTGGTTTACACCTACCCATTGAGCCTTGCGGAGCACTTACTCAGGGTTTGGAGTCGGTATCTGGATTAAAAATCCCATGTCTCGACTGGGATCCGAACCCAGTACCTACCAGCCTGTAGACCGATGGCCTACCACGACGCCATCGAGGCCGGTAGAGACAGAGAGAGAGAGAGAGAGAGAGAGAGAGAGAGAGAGAGAGAGAGAGAGAGAGAGAGAGAGAGAGAGAGAGAGAGACAGAGACAGACAGACAGACAGAGAGACACACACACACAGAGACAGAGAGAGAGACAGAAAGAGAGAGAGAGACACACACACACACAGAGAGAGAGAGAGAATATAATTATGATCCGCCTCCAAACTGTCCAGCACGGTGACCATGTCAAGTTATCAATCCTAAAATTTATACCAGGCCTCGCCATTAACAGAGGAAACCCTCTGCATTTTCCAGTTAGCGACAAGGGATATTCTATATATACTTTCTCTGTCAGGACAGCACCTACCACAGCCTTTGATATACCAGTCGTGGGAGACTGGTTGAGATTGAAAAAAGGCAAAAAGCCAGAGAATGTGTCCACCGATTGTTTGACCGAAACGCCCTACTAAGCTAAACCCCGCCCTACTAAGCTAAACCTCGCCCTCAACGGACGCTATACTTTTGTCCAAAACGCCCTACTAAGCTAAACCTCGCTCTCAACGGACGCTATACTTTTGTCCGAAACGCCCTACTAAGCTAAACCTCGCCCTCAACGGACACTTTACTTTTGTCCATGTGTATACAACATCGTCTCAACAATGCCGGTAGCACAGGTGCACGTTTCCACTACTGAAAACAATGGCCGCCTTGGAGATAATTTTACGACCCTTGGATATCCTGTTATTTACAATTTCGTCCTCGTCGTATTGATTTTCTACACCTCTAATGTCTGTTTAAAACAGGTGTTACCTGCAAAAACGAACAGCAAGCCATGTATGATAATATACCTTCTGAACGCTTATGCCTTCGGAAAATCATATGGCGCCTTGTTCAGGCCCGTAGGAACGACATGGGGGGAAGGGCGGGGGGGGTGGGGGGGGGGGTTATGGGAGCTCAGTCTGTAATGCGTTTTGTCAAGGACTCTAGTGAGGGGGCACAAGCCATATTTTAATATTTTATATATAGTCGGATTTTAAAACGTACATCTTTTATTTTTTAATATTTGTTTTTCTGGAGTAGCATGACCCGAACTCCACTGGAAACTCACCAGTCTTGTCCATCCTCCCCACCTGCAAAATATAAAGCACATGTCTGCTCCTAGCTTGAGATGATAAAGGACTTGGCGTTAAAACTGTATGCGCCTTTGAAAACCCTGTGCTTATTTAAACATTCTCTATCTGGCCATATAGCTTAGGATCTTAATATTTCGATATCCTATATCAGATTACCGAGCTAAGGGCCTCAACATTTAAAAATCACGTATGTCCTACATAGCTTATAAAACCCCAGTCCTATTGGCTGGATAATGAATGTTTCTCTCAAATGTGCCTCAACAATTATTTTATTGCCTCACCCTCCCTGAAAAAGAAAATAGAAAAAAGAATATAAAAAAGAAGAAGAAAAAGAAAAGAAACACCAACAAAATGTAAACTTTGAAACTGACTGTTTGCTCATAAATTAAGAGTGTGTTCCATTACATATAAATGGCCGAACAATCTGAAATGAAAATCTGTTTATTTTACGAGAGATGTGTCAGCTTTTAACTTCTAAATAACAACACGAAAGAGTCATTTTATTTGTTTATCCTGCAACGAGTGTGTCCTGTCAGATTATGACGCCCAACTACAAAAACTGCTACATGTACTGGCACATTATCACAATGACTCAATTCCTGTACTGGCATATTATCACAGTGACTCAATTCCTGTACTGGCACATTATCACAATGACTCAATTCCTGTACTGGCATATTATCACAATGACTCAATTCCTGTACTGGCACATTATCACAATGACTCAATTCCTGTACTGGTACATTATCACAATGACTCAATTCCTGTACTGGCACATTATCACAATGACTCAGTTACTGTACTGGCACATTATCACAATGACTCAATTCCTGTACTGGCACATTATCACAATAACTCAATTCCTGTACTGGCATATTATCACAATGACTCAATTCCTGTACTGGTACATTATCACAATGACTCAATTCCTGTACTGGCATATTATCACAATGACTCAATTCCTGTACTGGCACATTATCACAATGACTCAATTCCTGTACTTCAGATAAGTTTTTAACTGTGTCACATTTTTTAAAAGGTCAAACATACATATTTGTTTATGAATTAAGTCTACAAACTTTTTTTGATGAAAGAAATTTAGTAACACCATGAAGTCTGATATCATCGAGTGAAAGGCCTTCATGCTAAGATTAATAATAAAACAATGTGTAATAACCATTAGGAATAAATATGATTTCTTACACACACGTTAGTTTTGATAATACATACTGTTAACACACATACACGTATGAAGACATATGACTGGCTGCTCCTAGGCGATGGATGACCAGGTCAAGCGCTAGGGCTGTAAATAGGTTTTAGTTGGAAAAGACGTTTAAATATATTTTACACCTGGTTTTTCAAGATGTTAGAAATAGAATTCTACATTCGTGTCCGTTAGATACCATTTATCTTACAAATCGTTGTTTAGAAACAGATTCAACTCATTTTCGCTCGTAAGATAAATGGTATCTAATGGTCACGCATGTGGTATTCTCGGTTTCCCCACATTCGTAATGGAGTGTAGGGAACATATAACAACAAGTTCACGTAGTGGAGTGTCGGCTGTATCGTGTTCCGACTCGAGGACTCCAAAGAGGCTAAATCTGATTATTCTTTGTCATTAACATGTTGTTCTCCAATTAACATGGGAGGGACATAGCCCAGTGGTACTCTACAGCGCTCGCTTGATGCGCGGTCGGTTTGGGATTGATTCCCGTCAGTGGGCTCATTGGGCTATTTCTCGCTCCAGCCAGTGCACCATGACTGATATATCAAAGGCCGTGGTATGTGCTATCCTGTCTATGGCATGGTGCATATAAAAGATCCCTTGCTGCTAATCGAAAAGAGTAGCTCATGAAGTGGCGACAACGGGTTTCCTCCCTCAATATCTGTGCGGTCTTTGACCATATGTCCGACGCCATATAACAGTAAATAAAATGTGTTAAGTGCGTCGTTAAATAAAACATTTCCTTCTTTCCTTCCTGCCATTAACAACAAGCATTATACAACCCCTGCAATTAAAACAAATCTTCACAGCAAAAAAACTTTGAAATAAAAAGAGGTAAGAAAAATCAAATATAGTACACAACAAAAACAAGTGCCGTGGAGCATTAAAAACTCTACGGCAATATCCACAACATTGCCCATTGCTATGTTTGGTCACTATCCACACTGCCGTGGAGCATTAAAAACTCTACGGCAATATCCACAACATTGCCCATTGCTATGTTTGGTCACTATCCACACTGCCGTGGAGCATTAAAAACTCTACGGCAATATCCACAACATTGCCCATTGCTATGTTTGGTCACTATCCACACTGCCGTGGAGCATTAAAAACTCTACGGCAATATCCACAACATTGCCCATTGCTATGTTTGGTCACTATCCACACTGCCGTGGAGCATTAAAAACTCTACGGCAATATTCACAACATTGCCCATTGCTATGTTTGGTCACTATCCACACTGCCGTGGAGCATTAAAAACTCTACGGCAATATCCACAACATTGCCCATTGCTATGTTTGGTCACTATCCACACTGCCGTGGAGCATTAAAAACTCTACGGCAATATTCACAACATTGCCCATTGCTATGTTTGGTCACTATCCACACTGCCGTGGAGCATTAAAAACTCTACGGCAATATCCACAACATTGCCCATTGCTATGTTTGGTCACTATCCACACTGCCGTGGAGCATTAAAAACTCTACGGCAATATTCACAACATTGCCCATTGCTATGTTTGGTCACTATCCACACTGCCGTGGAGCATTAAAAACTCTACGGCAATATTCACAACATTGCCCATTGCTATGTTTGGTCACTATCCACACTGCCGTGGAGCATTAAAAACTCTACGGCAATATCCACAACATTGCCCATTGCTATGTTTGGTCACTATCCACACTGCCGTGGAGCATTAAAAACTCTACGGCAATATTCACAACATTGCCCATTGCTATGTTTGGTCACTATCCACACTGCCGTGGAGCATTAAAAACTCTACGGCAATATCCACAACATTGCCCATTGCTATGTTTGGTCACTATCCACACTGCCGTGGAGCATTAAAAACTCTACGGCAATATCCACAACATTGCCCATTGCTATGTTTGGTCACTATCCACACTGCCGTGGAGCATTAAAAACTCTACGGCAATATCCACAACATTGCCCATTGCTATGTTTGGTCACTATCCACACTGCCGTGGAGCATTAAAAACTCTACGGCAATATTCACAACATTGCCCATTGCTATGTTTGGTCACTATCCACACTGCCGTGGAGCATTAAAAACTCTACGGCAATATCCACAACATTGCCCATTGCTATGTTTGGTCACTATCCACACTGCCGTGGAGCATTAAAAACTCTACGGCAATATCCACAACATTGCCCATTGCTATGTTTGGTCACTATCCACACTGCCGTGGAGCATTAAAAACTCTACGGCAATATTCACAACATTGCCCATTGCTATGTTTGGTCACTATCCACACTGCCGTGGAGCATTAAAAACTCTACGGCAATATCCACAACATTGCCCATTGCTATGTTTGGTCACTATCCACACTGCTACTCACTGCAGTTATAAAATAATAATTCAAAATAAATTAAATTGTATTAGCAGTAAACAGATAATTAAAATTGATGAACACTAAGCTCACAACATCAATTAAAAATATTAATTCAAACTTGTACAGACATTTAAAAATATTAATTCAAACTTGTACAGACATTTAAAAAACAAAAAAAATATTGATCCAATAAGTCACCAACACATGAGTAATAAAATAATAGTCATAATTTTGCAAAATTAAAAAAACCACCTAAACCATTTGTATATAGACTTTAAAAAAATATTTACTTTCTAAGTTACTTTTAATGTTAATAAGTAGCATCTACAGACGTTATTTTGTGAGTAATATAACTAAATTAACACAGATCAGTATTAAATATATCAACTGTTTGAATTATATTATCTTTGATATCACATCGCCTGTTCATATCAATAAAAATGGCGTTAAAACCCTCCAAGAGGTCCATTAGGCCCCTTTCATATTTCTCATGGAGAGAATAACCTCAACATGACCTACACTAGAATGTTTCAGTGTGGCACCCGACCATGACTCAATATTCCAGCGCCATCTTGCCCTGATCAACGCCATCTTGCCCCCGATCAGCGCCATCTTGCCCCAATGAGCAACATCTTGCTTGATCAGCGCCATCTTGCCCTGATCGGCCCCATCTTGCCTTGATCAGCGCCATCTCGCCCCAATCAGCAATATTTTGCCTGATCAGCGCCATCTTGCCCTGATCGGCCCCATCTTGCTCTTGATCAGCGCCATCTTGCCCTGATCGGCCCTATCTTGCTCTTGATCGGCCCCATCTTGCCCTAATCGGCCCCATCTTGCTCTTGATCAGCGCCATTTTGCCCTGATCGGCCCCATCGTGCCCTGATCGGCCCCATCTTGCCATGATCGGCCCCATCTTGCTCTTGATCAGCGCCATCTTGCCCTGATCGGCCCCATCTTGCTCTTGATAAGCGCCGTCTTGCCCTGATCGGCCCCATCTTGCCCTGATCGGCCCCATCATGCTCTTGATCAGCGCCATCTTGCCCTGATCGGCCCCATCTTGCCCTGATCGGCCCCATCATGCTCTTGATCAGCGCCATCTTGCCCTGATCGGTCCCATCTTGCTCTTGATCAGCGCCATCTTGCCCTGATCGGCCCCATCTTGCCCTGATCGGCCCCATCTTGCCCTCTTGATCAGCGCCATCTTGCCCTGATCGGCCCCATCTTGCTCTTGATCAGCGCCGTCTTGCCCTGATCGGCCCCATCTTGCCCTGATCGGCCCCATCTTGCTCTTGATCAGCGCCATCTTGCCCTGATCGGCCCCATCTTGCTCCTGATCGGCCCCATCTTGCTCTTGATCAGCGCCATCTTGCCCTGATCGGCCCCATCTTGCTCTTGATCAGCGCGATCGTGCCCTGATCGACCCCATCTTGCCCTGATCGGCCCCATCTTGCTCTTGATCAGCGCCATCTTGCCCTGATCGGCCCCATATTGCTCTTGATCAGCGCCATCTTGCCCTGATCGGCCCCATCTTGCTCTTGATCAGCGCCATCTTGCCCTGATCGGCGCCATCTTGCCCTGATCGGCCCCATCTTGCCCTGATCGGCCCCATCTTGCCCTGATCGGCCCCATCTTGCTCTTGATCAGCGCCGTTTTGCCCTGATCGGCCCCATCTTGCTCTTGATCAGCGCCATCTTGCCCTGATCGGCCCCATCGTGCCCCAATCAGCGCCATCTTGCCCTGATCGGCCCCATCTTGCCCCAACCAGCGCCATCTTGCCCTGATCGGCCCCATCTTAGTAGTGTAGTTTGGGGGGGGGGGGGGGGGGGGTTCTGCGCCACAAATCAGTCAAAATTTATTTTGTCCCAAAGGAGGTCACGCGGGCAGTCTATTATATATAAACTGACGATCAAAAGAAAGTATACCAATTATTTTTTCAAAGTATTAAAAACAACACAAAACACAAGTTGATGCAAATGTTATATTTTGAAAGTATAATAATTTGGCGATAAATAAACACGAGTATACTCAATAAAAACCATAAAATGATAATATCACAGTTCACAACAGCACTAGGGGTGAAATGTGCGATTTCATAAAGAACCACTCATAACGAAGGTGAATAAATTTGACCACAAAGAACATGAGTAGTATAATTTGTACGTAGCGGGGACAACAATGGGAATACAATGGGTACGCCTCCAGTACAATGGATATGCACCTCCGATACAATGGGTCCCCACTCCAGTACAATGGATACGTCCCCTATTGTTCTCTCTTAGTACAATGGAGACATCTCCTATTGTTCTTTCTTAGTATAATGGTGACGTCTCTGATTGTTGACATTATTACAATAGATATGCACCTATTGTTCGGTGGTACAGTAGGTGACACGCGTCTGTTGTAACGTTGACCGAGTTCTGAGTATTGTTCGGAGGTACAATCAGTGACACGCGTCTGTTGTTAGGTTTGACCGAGTTCTGAGGCTTATTATAGACGCTACGAAATACGTAGGAAACCGGGTTACTTTTGTTGAAGGTGTAACGAGGACAATGAGTACAATGACCTCCTTTGAAAAGTGGGTGTTTTTGAAAGGTGTTATTTTAGAGATATATGTTGAAATACTTTTTTGAATAGCAAACCAGTTGAAACCAGTTTCATTTGTTAGCATTATCCAATAACAACTTGTCTTTTAACGAATGCATTTGAATATGTGTTATAACATAAAGAAAAGTGTATTTTAATCATTATCTGTAACAACTGCGTTAGAAGATGAACACTAACGATAAGAAAAAAGCTGTCTACTTCAGTTGGAAATATGTTTTAAGATGCGAATACAGTTTTGATGAAACAATAGTAAGAAAATCTAACCACTGGTTTGAGAGTCGTACGGAATGCGTTATGGATGCTAAAAGTTCCTTCTGTGATTCGACTAACAGTACCAAGCGAATAATTACTAGGAAAATACGACCATCTCGTGTTCTCGTGGATGAAGTGGATGATTTTGAGAACAGAATACATTTAGAGAATTGGTTATCACTGAGTTATGCGATTGAGATATGTAAACTAATTCAGCGACTTTCTAAGGAAATGTGTATGGGATGCATGTTTGATGAGGAAAGAACTCATACTTGTAAAACATTGTCCCACGATGATATGATTAAACGCTACTTTCCGATAGCATTAACTGAACTGAACGAAATCGACGTCAGTGCCAGGTGGTTACGTCTTGTTTTTGATGATCCTGATGTTTCAGAAACCCCAGGGTTTATTTTGTGTCAGTACCAATGCAAAGACTATCTGGATATTAATATTAAAACTGTTGAATGGATGGAAATACTAAAATATCAAGTATTGAACATGCTGCGTTTGGAAGATAGATTTGAAAAGTGAACATGTGCGTAGATATAAATTAACGTCACAGAATACATTAAGTCAGTTCAGTGATGTCGTTCAGAGTGAAACCTAACACTGAAAAGAATGAACGTGACAAGAACGAACTTGAAAAATATTATACAAAACCGAGAGACGCTGGAGCTTTCTATGGTCCGAAGAAGTTTCACGACGCTTTGAAAAGACGTGGTTTAGAAAACTATAAGTTGAGTACGGTAACACAATGGATGAATGACAACGATGCATACAGTTTGCACAAGCCGGTTACTCGATCATTCAAGCGTCTCCGTGTTCGTGTTAACAAAAAAGATGAGATGTTTGATATGGATTTGATGGATGTTAGTCGTCATTCAAAGGTTAATAATGGAGTTAGGTATCTGCTTATAGCTATTGACATTCTATCAAGATATGCGTGGGCCATACCACTAGTTAACAAAATACCGGAGACAGTATTAGACGGTTTCAAAACTGTTTTAAAAGACGGTCGAATACCCAAGAAAGTTCGGGTGGACAAAGGTACCGAGTTCGCTGGAGTGTTCAAAGAGTTTCTGTCAAAAGAAAACATTAAACTGATTGTCACGCAGAATGAAGATATCAAAAGTAACTATGTTGAGAGGTACATAAGGACTTTACGTTCACTTGTCGCTCGGTATACGTCTTACAACAATACACAAAAATACATAGACGTTTTAGCAGATCTAGTGCATAATTATAACAATACAGTACACTCGTCTCTGGGACATTGGGCACCGGCTGATGTAAATAAAACGAATGAAATTAAAGTGTGGCGACATCTGTACGTCGAGCCCATGGTTAAGAAACTTAAAGTAAAGAAACCATTAGCAAAATTTGTATTTAAAGTGGGTGATTTAACGAGAATCAGCTATTTGCGTAAATCATTCACAAAGGAGCAGGATTTGAGGTGGACAGAAGAGTTGTTTAAAGTACATTCTAGAAGTAGACGACAGGGTATTCCAGTGTACAGACTGCGTGATTTTCATGACGAAGTGCTGAAAGGTATATATTTTACACAGCCGAACTTCAGAAAGTTAATAAGAATCAAGACATTCTATGGAAAATCGAAAAAGTGTTAAAAAAGAAGAAGGAAAAGGGAAAAGTGTACTATTTGGTTCGGTGGTTAGGGTGGCCACCTAGCTTCGATTCGTACGTAGAAGAAGGAGAACTGAAAACTGCGTGAGACATGGAGAAGTACATTATATTGAAGAGTACTGACTCTAAATCAGTGTTTCCTGACAACAACCCCTATCATTTTCGAGTAAAGTTAAATCAGAGGTTAACGTTTGAAGGTGTATGGATTGTGTCTCTTGTGGATTTGAATTTTGGAGAAACTGATATTCAAAGTATGAACGATTTGCAAGTAGATGTGTTGTGTAATTTGTGCGGCAGCAGTCTAGTGGGGGATGCTTTGGTTCCACTGCTGAGACGTGTCGATTTACGCGACGGTCCTCGGTATGAGTTTAACACGCTGTGGAACATGCCTGTTGTAGTGAAGGACAGCGCGTATGTCAAAATACATATAAAAGCAGCATCAGGCGATCCAATTTCATTTATTAAAGAGACAACGAGTGTGACACTACTGTTGCGACGTTATCCATTTCTAGAGTAAATTACTATGGATCGAAAACTGTATGTGCCTGATGTGAATAAATGGTTACGGTATTTCGAAAAAGGAACAAAGAATGTTGTTCATTCGAATAAGCAAGTGGGATCTGGTGTTGGTAATTATAAGGATAAGTGGTTTTCTTACATGATTCCCATTGTACCGAACCATGTCAACAGTAACGATGACAAGAACAAAAACAAGTCTATAATAGAAGTGACGTCACAGACGCAAGATGTCGTAGAACGTGCTGAAGCTGAACAGAAACGTACAAAGGCTATAAAACGTAAATCTACTGATCGAATCGTCAGAACCAAAAAAGTCAGTCGCCTGACACATCATAAAAAAAAAACGAGTTCCAGCATCGAAGTACAAATCAGCTGTTAGTGAAAAAGATATATTTGTATAAACAACAACAAACAGTATGTCGCTGCTCACAGACAAAGACTTTGTGGAAGGGTTACCAAGTGCCTTGGACCTGTTTACTATGCCCCCATACCAAACGAGTGTGTTTCAACATTACTACGTAGACTGCAGGCCCATCAGTCAAATTACAGATTCGTCCCCAGTAGAATTCCAAATTGCAAACAGTGGAAGCGACTACGTAGATTTGAAACGTAGTCGTTTGCATGTAAAGCTGAAAGTGAGCCACTCTGATGGGACAGTTCTGGATAAAGATGAACACGTGGGTCCGGTAAACCTATTCATGCAAGCTCTGTGGTCGCAAGTCGCTGTGTACTTACAAGGTCAGTTGGTGAGTTCAGCGAACAATCACTATCCCTACAAAGCAATTATTGAAACCTTACTGAATTATGGAGCGGATGCTAAACAGTCTCAACTTCAGTCACAGTTATTTTACAAAGACAAAGGGGAGGTACAAACAGACATTGAAAGCACAGATCCCATTACCGGTGCTAATTCTGGATTACTCAACAGAGGAGCATTCATCGCAAACAGTAAAACAATTACCATGGAAGGTGCACTATGCGAAGATATTTTTAACATAGGTAGATATCTGGTGAATGGCGTGGATATTACTATAAAGCTATTTCGGAGTTCCGTTCCCTTTTGTCTGATGTCCGGCAAGACTGGTCAGGAATACATGATCGAGTTGCAAGATATCTATTTCAAGATATGTAAACTGAAAATGAACAGTGCCCTGATTCTGACTCACAACAAGCTGTTTGAAAAATCCAACGCCCTTTATCCATTCACTAAAACCGAAGTTAAAATGAGTAGTATTCCATTTTCTCAACAAAGTTACGTGTGGGACAACGTGTATCAGTCACATTGTCCGGGTAGACTAGTTGTTGGGTTTGTAAACGGTGATGGTGTGACTGGATCATATACAAAGAACCCTTTCAACTTCCAGAGTTCATTTGTGAAAACTGTGTCTTTGTATTTGGACGGTGTGAGCATACCAGGTAGACCAGTAGAAGCCGAAGACATAAGCGCCTACGTGAATTTATTCGAGGGAGTCAACAGATGGGGTCAAGACAGTGGAAATTACATTAAAAGATCCGAATTTGTTTTGGGTCATGGATTGTTTGTGTTCAGTCTAGAACCTGTGTTTGTGGACTCTGATTATTTAAGCTTAATTAAGAGTGGTAATTTACGGTTAGAAGTACAGTTTAAATCAGCACTGAAAAACACAGTCAGTTGCATTGTGTATGGGGAATTTCCTAGCTTGATTGAAATCGATCAGACCAGGAACGTGTTTGTTAAATAAAATCATGAATGGTATACAAATGCAATGTGCGATCAATTGTGACCCAGATCTACGTTCACGTATTGTCGGTGTTTACTCGAGCGATACACTACCACGCTTGAAATGGGGGAGACCCTGGGGGTGTATTGTAAACACGGACCCATCTCACCTTCCCGGCAAACACTGGGTGGCGTTCTATTTTAACAAAGACAAAGCGGAGTTTTTCGATAGTTTCGGGAAACCACCCGAGCATTACAATATAATGTTTGTAGAATATTTAAGGAAACATTATACATCTTATGTTTACAATAGCAAATCCCTTCAAAGGATAAATAGCAGAATGTGTGGATTTTATTGTTTGTATTACCTGCTACAGAAATGTAAAACTGAACTGATAATGAACGAAATTGTGAATCAGTTCAGTGAAGATAAATTACAGAATGATGTATTTGTATGCAGTTTTATATGTAAATACTTTAGATACTGTACGCAATCGTGTATTCCATGTAACTCACTAAATATTGTAAACTATAAATAATACAGTATACTACAGCAAATATGTATTATGCTGTAAATTATTAATAAATTGATGTGAAAAATGTGTACGTTGTCATGTTATTATGTTTCTGTGTTGTGAGGCCTTACCATTATCAAGGGGTGTTTACTCCAGTTTTATTACAGTTGTTTACTCGAAAGCAGAGAAGTAATAATTCCAAAATAAACACTTTTCTGAATAGGTATCCGAACAAAACACCATCACAAGTCAGTATTCCAAACCACATTTCTGAACAGGTATCCTAAAACGCATTACTGAACAGATATCCTAAAACACATTACTGAATGGGTATTCCAAACCACATTACTGTACGCAATCGTGTATTCCATGCGACTCACTACATATTGATGCGAAAAATATGTACGTTGTCATGTTATTACTGTTTCTATGTTGTGAGACATTACCATTATCAAGGGGTGTTTACTCAGGTATTTTATTATAATTGTTTACTCGAAAGCAGAGAAGTAATAATTCCAAAATAAACACTTTTCTGAATAGGTATCCGAACAAAACACCATCACAAGTCAGTATTCCAAACCACATTTCTGAACAGGTATCCTAAAACACATTACTGAACAGATATCCCTAAAACACATTAGTGAAAGGGTATTCCAAAACACATTACTGAATGGGTATTCCAAAACACATTACTGAATTCCAAACACTTTGAATTTAGCTATCCAAAGCACATCATTTTTACATTCTACATTAATATGGGGTTTGTACCAAAAATATAATTTGTTTTGTTATTTATTTCCTCTTTTTAACAAATATGCTGAACAGCACATTAAACGCACCAGTATTCTCATTGCTATAAAATAGTTTACTGATAAGTACAATACGTTAATTTCAAAATAGTTTACTGTTAAGTACAATACGTTAATTTCAAAATAACGTAGGTTGCACCACTGATGATTTCCCTTTGCTGTTCATTATATTTATGCAGTGAGCTTTTGTCTCAAAGTAACACATATATTTCCGTTCGTCTGTTTTAAGCTTTTTTTTTTTTTTTTTTTTTTTTTTTTTTTTTTACACAAAAACCCAACCTCCTATATGATCGCCGTGCTTTGCTACTAACAGTTTGCCAGGAGATTCAAAATGCTTGCAATGTCATGGTGTGACCGCAGTGTAATCTCTACTCTGTACACATAGCAGAATGTTTACATTAACACCTAGCCTCCTTTATGATCGCCATACTGTGCTAATAAACAGTTTCGACAATTATTGCGGTGACATGGTGTGACCGCTACTGATTAAATATCCTATCAGGTAACACAAATATTCGGTCAGACATGACTGTTTGAAAGCGGTCAGTCGCTTACATTACAATTTTTGTTTTCATAGCCACAAGTGATCGTGTAAGCAATTCATATTACGAAAATATACTTCTTATAGCTGGACTTTCTATTTGTTTGCCATATACAAGCATGAATACATAGCTCATTTGGGTTTATGTTCGCTTGAGGTGCTTGCGTTGCTCGGTGGATCCATTTAGCTGATTGCTGTTACTCCGTCCCAACCAGTAAATCACAACTGGTATATCAAAGGCTTTGACATACACGTGCTTTACTGTTTGTGAGAACCTACATCTAAAAGATCCAGTGTTGCTAATGAAAAACAATGGTTAATAATTAATAAACCAATGTTCTCTAGTGGTGTTGTTAGAATATATATATATATATATATATATATATATATATATATATACACATACACACACACACACACACACACACACACACACAAAATCGTAAGTCCACCACAACTTTGTTTCCCAGTTATCCTTTTTAAATGTACTTATTTCCATTACTCTTAGTATCTGTATTCAATGACAAAATAACAATTCATTCAATATCATGAACAAATGTACTTTATTGGATTAGTAGTACATACAATTTATTACATTTGTAAAATAAACAACAGCGAAAAATACATGTTACATCTAATCCTGTGCATTTACAAACGTTCACTTCGGTCATATGTTTTAAAGGAATTTCTTCCCGGGTGGACCAAGGTCTGCCTGTCTCTTCAGAAACAAAACAACTGGTTTCTTCTTTCCATTCTTTACCATTACCGAATTTGACTTGATTATGTGAATGAGTTTTGGTCGCTTCCTATTGACAACCATGCTGTTTTTAATGTCCGGACTGGCCAATGGGCTATGTAACTGTGAACATAAAAATGTATAGAATAAACTTAAGTATGCTATTCCGGTTCACTCATTTCAGAAAGATCTGAATGATTAGATTCCGACTCGCTTTCTTCTTCTTCTTCTGTCAGATCTACATGTGGTATAATGTCTTTCATGATGGGTTTCAACAGTAGCTTGATCTTGTCCTTTATCACTGTGTGATCTGTGTTAGGATCTGTTTTGTTTAAACTATCGAATATAAATCGAAACAAAGGTGCTTTTGAAAAATACTTTGTAAATTCAATGATAACAATCAGTGTTTTGACTAATTCATGTTCCCACAGTCGCGCTAGTTTTCTCTCTATCCACTCTTGTGTCTTTCCTTGCTGTTGATATTTCTTACGTCTGAGTTTCATGTCTTCTAGATGGTTTGCACGAACACGACCCCACACACGTTGTAAGCCGACATTCTGCCATTCTATAGTCAGATCATGATCTCGTTTATCAAACATGTGTTTTCCGTCTCCTTTCTGCGAGTTAAAAATGTCATGACTGTTGGTGTCTTCATCATGGTATTTGGTGCGTTTTCGGGGTTGTACCAATTCGTTCTCAGGACACCACGTTTTAATATGGCGTTGTAAGTCAGTCATATTACCAAACAAAATGCCACAATCGGTACAAGCAGTAGCCATAATAAATGAACCTGTTTCGTCACTGGATTCGCCCAAGTCTTCGTCAGTATATTCCTCTTGTCCCAAATTGCTACCGGTTTCAGAAAATGATTTAACAGTGTCTACGGCTCGGGTATCTGAAGGAATCTGACTGTCGGGCGGCGAAGAAACGTCTTTTAAAGTATTACTGTAATGCTTAATTCCGTGGTCTGTGGGTTGAGTGGACTGCAGTTGTTGGATCCGTGCTGGAATGTCTAAAATATTGGGTTTAAGTCTGTTATTCTCGTGAGTTGATGGTCGCAAATCGATCGTGAGATTGCCGTAAGGTTTCTGAACAGCAGTCTCATAAACTGACATAAAACGATCACTATTACTGGGGTAAATTCTTCTCGCAAACAAGTTCACTTGCTGTCTGTCAATGGGTGAATTGAACAAAGTCACGTAGTGAGAGTTGAGAGCAATATCACGTGACTCCTTGCCTCTTGGAAACAAGTTTTGTAACAGAAGAAAATTAGTTACATTCTTGTGATGTGAAGTTCTTGTAAATAACTGAGAGATGCGTTTGTCATCCTTGGCCTCGGTCATATGATCATCCAGAATTAAAACATTGTTGTTGCGTGCATTAAAGAAATTGTCGTCCTGTAAGTTGTAGGGGATACCTTTCTCAAACTGCACTTGGGGCATTCTTTCACGAATAGTGTTGTAAAGCGGCTGCCACTCTGTGTAACACCATATGATGTTGTTAGGTGTCGGCTTGATGAGTCCTTTTTGCAGTATTTGATACATAAACATAGTTTTCCCACATCCACTTGGGCCCACAAAAACAGCATTAGACGGAATAGTAAATTTGAAAGGCTCTCCATATTGTTCAGCTGGTAATCCTGAAGTTGCTAACTGTGTCGCTGACAAAGACCTTTGAGGAGGAGGAGGAGGAGGAGGAGGAGGAGTATATGGAGGTAATTGAGGAGGAGGTGGAGGAGGGGTGTCTGGCCGGTGCATCTGTCTCCGGTGCCTTTGCATATTATCATGTCTGGAAAAACTGTTCCCACACTCAGGGCATGATGTTGATCCCATGATGAATTTTGTTCAACTGAAGCCTGAACATATTTAATCCACTTCCATCAACGCCTTGGATTGTGCGAGTGATGCGTGAATCAACAGAGCCCGTCTCGGTTTGATACATGCATCATTGAAAAGTTTCAAGTAACTCAAAATTTCATTAATTAAGTCTGTCATAATTCACAACGCAAGCAGATCTCCTTACTATGAAATAGTACGGGCCACCCCAGCAGTCTGGAATGTCGACACCACGTGCGACACGTTTGAGTGACTCAATAGCTTCAGACTTGCTTTTATACCACTGCGAACCCTCCGATAACACTCGCTCTGATTCACCACGGGGGTACGCCACAATGATCCAAGAGTACTGTTTGCTCATCTCAAATGCATTTACACAAATGAAGATTATTATATGCAACAGGCAGCTTTATACTAGCTGCTGGGTGTAAATACATCCGCCCAGTACCTCGCCTATCTATATAATCCTATCTGCTCTGGTTTAAAAACTCTTCTTTTTTTTGTAAACTATTATGACACACACACACACACACACACACACACACACACACACACACACACACACACACACATATATATATATATATATATATATATATATATATATATATATATATATAAGGGTAGGCTATGAAATGGCGACAGTAGGTTTCTGTGGTCCTTCACCAAATGTGTTAAATAAAACATTTTATCCATTGTAATGTACTTTCTGTACGGTATTGTATATAAATTTGATTTAATGGTACTGGTGGTGTGTTTTTTTTTCTCACATACAATACAGCATGTAAAAACATATTTTACATGATTAAAAAATCGCAGTAGACAGCTTGTTTCCATTTATAAAAAAGAAATCACACACACACGGACCCTAGATTATCGCCATTGCATTGTACGTTCTGACATGGCCAGACAAATCAAGCAGTACACACACACTGTGTTCACATCAAATGTTTGCTTTATAGCCACCAAAGTAAACGTTCACGTATCATATACCCCATTCACTGATGTTCGTGGATCGCTCACCGACTTTTCAACAAACTGTTTGTTGAAACCAATATTGCTTTAACAACTTTATCACATGGTCGTAGTATATCTTGACTGTTCATTTCTTAAACGACACAAAACATATAAAAAAGACACACGTTCTTACAGCTAAACAATATTTACTTACGTTCTGCTAACGTAATGATGCGCTCTAAAGTAAATTGCACATGTAACATTATCAGTTATTTAGAAGTTTACGACTCTTATTTTTGTCAGTTTTAACAGGAAACTTGACGTCGGTCTAACGTTTTAACTGAAATTTAATTTAATTAGATGATATTCGAGAAAAAAAAATTGGAACGGTATTATCGTCATATTAAAATGAAACCAGACAGCTTAATATTTACATTTCAAGTACACAACTATAAATAAAACCTGCTTTTCCACGTATTTATAAATAAATCATTAAAAACCATCCACGATTCAAAGTAAACAGTTTCACCACGTATTTCGTAGTATCTATAAATAAAACTCGAAACTAGTTCATCGTAAAAATAGGTATCTGACACCCATTATACCGGCGAACAATAGGTGCATATCTATTGTAATAATGTCAACAATCAGAGACGTCACCATTATACTAAGAAAGAACAATAGGGGATGTCTCCATTGTACTAAGAGAGAACAATAGGGGACGTCTCCATTGTACTGGAGTGGGGACCCATTGTATCGGAGGTGCATATCCATTGTACTGGAGGCGTACCCATTGTATTCCCATTGTTGTCCCCGCTACGTACAAATTATACTACTGACGTGCCCAACGTAAACATCGAAGTCGATGTTGCCTCGTCAATGTCATCCCTCTGAATGGTCGATAGGCCCTGATACCATGCTGTCGTAGTCGACGGCGTAGTGTGACGACTGATGACATGTACAAGGCCAGTCGCTGCAGATGACGTCATAGTGAGGAATCTGTTACGTAAGTGTAAGATGCGGAGATGGCGGTCCTCGTTGGCTGTTGTGACGCCGGGTCTTCCACTTCATGGTCTGTCTGCAGTCCTGCCAGTCACCCTGTAACGCTGTATGAAGCTGGTGATCGTCAATTTTGTGCAATTCGGGATTCTTGCCACATGGGCATAACTCGCACCCAACTGCACCATACCAATAGCTCTCTCTCTTTCTTCAGCAGTTAGCCTTGCCATGTTCTCTGGTGTTTTACTGTTGACTGAGGCATGTTCTAAGCAATGACACCCTTTTTTACACCCTTATGTGCACGAGTATCATGTTTCTCGTGCAGTATAAATTTGATGGATAAACTCATTTTGCACGTGCGGCATCCCCAAACGCAGCAATGTGCGACTATTCATCATTGATTGCATTATAACGAACAATACTGGAACATTTCTAACCTTCCATGAACATGTATTGTGTTTATTTATCATAAAAAATAATTGGTACACTTTCTTTTGATCGTCAGTTTATAGAAGGGCGATAGTAACAGCTTATTCTGAATGTGGACGTTAAGCCTTTTTGTCTCATGTTCAATTGAGTAATTGATCTGGAATTAATTAAACACCGTGTGTCGTTTGTGTGCTCAATTTTGTGATTTTAGATGGGGAAAGTCTACTTAATCAAGGGTTTTACAGAATTACTTACAGTAATAAAGCTGGTAAAGTCCATTATGATTTGAGGTTATCAAACAATACCGTGATCTTAATAAAAGAGGCACGTCTTTTTAGTGTGTCTAGGGACCGTCTAAATATACACCTGCCAATCAAGAACCACAGGTACAGGCCACGAAAGAAAATACCAATTAAGCAATAAAACACTCCGACTATTATTTCAGTACGTGGGTTAATTTACATACAAAATATAATAGTTATTTCAACACTTTGACAATGGTGGTTTATTTTGTATTGAAAAATAAACCACATATATACACGTTGCTGTGTTACTGGAATAGATATTATTACAGAACATTGCGATGCATCCGCAAAAATCAGGTATGTTTTGTTTCTTCAATTCGAAGACTAATTGACCCCTCCGTATGATGAGTTAACCACACCCACCGTTACACGTGATGCAAGGTTAGACAAACATTCAATAATGGCTGCCAATTCGCATAGGTCGATAGCAAAATCAACCTATCTGTCGATTACGTTTTTGCCTTAATTTATTTACAAATATCGTTGTTTAATTAAAAAGCCGACAAGAGGAGACATTGAAGTATTTCACTACAGGGTACATTTACGATGACAACGTGATTTAAATCGACGAAACCAGTTTTACTTAAGTAACTTTTATCGAAGCACAAGAACCCGGAAGTGAACGTCGAATGCAACCAAAAGAACATTTAAAACATCCTATGCTAGTTTTTCTTGTCAGAACTGATAAATTAAAATGTCTTGTTTGTTTCTTTTTTCTTCTTCTTTTTCATCTTAATTTTTGTTGTTGTTGTTGTTGTTCGACTTTTATATTAATGGAATCCCGATATGCTGAGGAACGGGAGAATAGAATGGGCGGCGACGACCCGGCCTCGATCCGTTTAAAACAGTCTTTATTTTTGGTCGGGTTGCGTTAAATGTTTTGTTTAAAAAAAAACTAAAGGGAGGGACGTGAGCAGTAACATTAAAATACAAGGCGTGTGGGAATGCTATCAGTGTACCATAATTTTATGCACGAAAGGTTACAAAACTATAGCTGGATCCAGTCGCCTGTGCCAAAATTATGCAGGCAGTGGTTTAGATTGTGGGATTGCGATGTTTATGGGGGTGTACATTCTGAACAAACGATATAGCTTCCCATTTATAACCAAAGCCATACACGAAATTAAAGCCCGTCTCCGTTCTGACAAGACATATTAGGGCTGTTTACGTCTGGGTGCCCCATCCATTTATAAAATCGGGCTGTCTAGCACACTCTTTTGAAAAAGTTGGACACAATTAGGAATGAAAATAAAGAAAATGTAGGACAAAAGTAGGAAAGCGTAGAACAAAAGTAGAAAAACTAAGTATTCTGAAGAAAAAGTAGGAAAAATAGGACGAAGACCAAAAAGTACGAAAAAGTAGGATAGCTGGACAGTCTGTAAAATATTTGCCAATTAAGCCAGTACAACAGTGTTTAAATAAATTATAAACTCGTGTTGTGGCAACAGCTGTTGGGAATCAAACTTGAAGCTTCTGCCCCCCCCCCCCCCCCCCAATCTCACACACCCCGCCCATTAGTTATCCTACTGTCACACAAAATGTACTCACAAAGCTTTATCTGTTCTAGAGGCATAGGCAGATAAAAAATAGTAATAAATATTATAAGACAACCCATGCCTACAGAATAATAATAATAAACAAAATAAAAATTTAATTTAAAAAATGTATATATATATATATATATATATATACACCCCCCCCCCCCAAAAAAAAAGAGGCAAAATTATATATATATATATACACATGTATATATATATATATACACATGTATATATATATATATATATATATAATGAAACTAAACCACAGATTGCAGTTTGCACAATTTGTTTAATATTTATTATGAGAATACTTCCTAACATTTTCCTTTTTCTCAAAGAGAGGGTCTTTACATATTAATCCCCATGCAATCTGGTACAGGTAAATATAGGATTATCATTTGATGGGTGGTGTCAAACTGAATCCCAAGTCTTGGAAGTCTGAATTACTCCTTAGCAGCAATATGTCAAACACAAAAAAAGCAACAAAAAACCCCAACAAAACAAATATTGTATTAAAGAAATTGTTGAAAGTGTTTCATTTTCAACAGCAATTTCCTCTGCCCCAGTTTTTCTTTCACATATCAGTTGAAACTGTTCTATTATTTCTATCATTCTGTCTCAATATCAAGATGCAATGTAATTTGTCTTAATAGTTTGTCTTCAGAATCTCATTTTTAACATCTAATCAATGACTCCACATCCATTTGTCCAGTTGCTGAAATATATAAAAACAAACATGTTAAGTATTTCACATCCATTTGAAGAAGTATATTAGTCTGTAACTTAATTATATATCGTTGTATTAATTTAAAGTTTAATTTAATTTTAAGAAAACATTTTTTCTAACAGGAAACAAAATCAATGTGACTAAACAAAGTATAAAATTAAAAAGTATTGCAGTAAATTAAAAAAAAGTAGTGAACAATGTATTTAACTTTGATGTTATTTGATTTCTATTAGAAAGTTGCACAAAGCTACATATAAGAATGACATGTGGAAGAAGAAAAATGCCTATGCTTTGCTAAAATTTGGGGTATAAAATAATGATGAAAAACAAAACTACTGTCTCCAAAAGAAAATCATATTTAGGGTAGGTAATAAAAACAAAACAGATGTAAGTGCCTCATCTAGGTGGTTATGGGTTTGAAATGTTTTGAAATTAGGGTTAGGACATTACATTTCTAGCACATGACCATTTATAAACAGCAGTTCTTTTACTATCATTTATCTAAACATTAAGAAATATATATATTAATTTCCAAGATTTTAGGGTATATAAGTTTAACCTCAGTAGCCTCTGGCAGAAACCATTAAGTTGAACATTCTAACAATAACAATAAAGGAATAATAAATTGTCTTACCAGTATGTATTATAAATTACCCAAGATTGGTAATTGATCTGCTGTTAGGTGAGTAATTGTTTTAATATATATTATGGTAAAATTGGGTTGTTTTAATTGAGGGGTGGGGTGGAGGGGGACTAATGGATAAGTTAAAGTTTGTTTTGTTTAAAGACATCACTAGAGCATACGGAATTATTAATCATCAGCTATTGGATGTCAAACATTTTGTCCTTTTGACATGTATAGTTTAGAGTGCAAACCTGCTACATTAGTAGCCAGGTATCTTTTATATATATACACCACCCAACAGACAGCCTTTGATATACTAGTCGTGATGCACTAGCTTAAATCGAATCAAACCGAGAAACCGTAACCGGCAGATCTGTTCCGATTGCAAAAAATCACAATTATTATTAAAAATGTTTTTGCTTCAAAACATTTCAGGGTCCCTACATAGAATTTGCCTAATTTATAACTTTCCAGACAATACTTCCTTATCCCCCTAAAGCTCACAACCATATAGGTTACTCACTCACCCCCCCCCCCCCCCCCCAAATCATATACACACTTTCACGCCTACACACATGCAAACAAAAAGAAAAGAAAAAAGCTAAGACTTCCAAACGTTCCAGCATGCTTGTTAATACTATCACTAACCCTAAACCTAACTTAAGTCTAAATTAACTGAATGCTGGAACGATCGGAAGTCTTGCCAAAACTTTTATTTTGGCCATTCGTCTGACTGCAGTTTAACGACGGATTCTTAACGACAATATATACATCGAGGACTGATTAAATGAGTCAGTAAATTCCATTACATTGGAGGGAAAGTGATTCTTAAACTCTTACCTTCGTAGAATTTATATATCAGTTGAATTTTGATGGATTTCGGCAAAACTTCACTTTCAATACCATGCGACGGTTTCGCAAGAAAACACTCATTTTACGTCAATCGTAGGCTCCGCATAGTTGTCATCGCTGTTAACACTTGTTAGCAGAAGTATATGTTTACTATGATTATAATTCTTTTGGAGGAGACAATTATTTTAACTAATTTTAATGCTAACTATACAAAAACGTTACACATGGAAAAAAATTATGTTGTCTAACCTAATGGCGTCCAAGCAAATTTGGGCCCGCGGTTTTTGAACCGCGAAACATGATTGGTCCACCGCGGTTGTCAATCATGCCGTACGGAGGGGTCAATTCCTGACGTGACACGTTAGGTATTACGTAACCACCAGCTAGCCAGAGGGCGTATTTACTGGGATGGTACAAAATGGCTGCGCCCGTTATATATAATAGCCGTCACATTTAACCGTTTTATTAATTAACTATACGATTATACTTGTTGATATTAAGCAATAATGTGCATTATATATCGTTGAATATGCTCACCAGTCCAAAAGCCTTGCTTTAGCATTCCTTTAAGAAATATATTGCTTTCATTCGTGAAATAGACTCGTCCGTCATCACCCCATGTTTCTATTTATAATAGACTCGTCCGTATATGAAGTAAAAGTAAAGTTTGTTTTATTTAAAGGGACATTCCTGAATTTGCTGCAATTTTGAAGATGTTATCGACCAACAGACTTTTTAACGATTGTAATTACATATCAAATATATTTTTCTGTATAAAATATTAGTGGCTGTATATTAAATGCGTTTCTGATTGTTCTATTATTTGTACAAGGTTAAATTTCATTTTACTTCCTAAACTATTTGTTTTCGTACGTACGAAATTATTTGAAGACAAAATCCAGTTTGGGCTTCTTACAAATATTAAGACGACCAGAAGCACATCGAATATACCGATATTCTAAAAAAGAAAATATATTTAATATTTGCAAGTTTAATCGTTTAATGAAAACGCAAAACAGATATTTTTCAATATTTTGTTGTGATTAATGAAAAATATATTTATTTAAACTTTTCGATTACGAATGCAACTCGATTACTGATGATAACTAGCCATGTTTCAATTGAATGTATCTCATGAATACCAGCCATTAATGTCATATTACATTATCCATCAATTCATTAATAGTTTGTCGTTATTTGCAATGAAAAGTTGTTTTTGCGTTTTCGTTGTTTCAGTATATTTTATTAGTCGGAAACATCTTACAATGCAGCAAACTTGGGAAATGTCATGACGCCACTAAAGCACATTTTTTTTTTTAATCTTATCATCGGCTATTGGACGTCAAACATATGATCATTCTGACACTGTTTTTTTTAGAGGAAACCCGCTGTCACCACACAGGCTACTCTTTTACGACAGGCAACAAGGGATCTTTTATTTGCGTCTCCCACAGGCAGGATAGCACAAACCATGGCCTTTGTTGAACCAGTTATGGATCACTGGTCGGTGCAAGTGGTTTACACCTACCCATTGGGCCTTGCGGAGCACTCGCTCAGGGTTTGGAGTCAGCATCTGGATTAAAAATCCCATGCCTCGACTGGGATCCGAACACAGTACCTACCAGCCTGTAGACTGATGGCATAACCACGACGCCGGTGTATATGAAGGAATGCAGTTGGCTGATTAAAAGGGGTAAAATTAAAATCATAACCATCATAAGATCAGCACCATCTTGCCCTCAATCAGCACCATCTTGCCCTCAATCAGCACCATCTTGCCAACCGTGAGATACATCATTTTTTATATTGTGTAATACTAACTGTATGTGTGAATTACAGGTATGTAAATTCAGAGACATTCAGAGGTAAATGAAGGCGACGAATCGTAGGACCAACACAAACTTTATTCAAATGTAATGAAACCTTTCATGTTGTTTATAATCATATTAAGGAACATACCCCGAGTTTTTAAACACTAAGGCATATTTTGTACTATCAGAGCCCTTTTTTGATAACTGAAATCATACTTTACTTAGATCTTATTGTTTAGATTATCAATTTCTGTACATTCGAAGTGTTTTTGGTCATCCTGGTGTTTTTAATATCAAAATGCATTTCTCATATTTTAAAAAACGCATGTGCGTCTGAGAACAGTTATGGAGTCTAGTTTTGGTCTATTTTTAGAGGGTATTTCACCATTTCAAAGTCACAGACTCATGTTTCACTCAATTGTAACTTTATCCAAATGTGTTACAGGTTTGTAGACTAACTAAACTTAGTGTTAATTTTCACGGGTTGAAACGAGGGTATGTCCCTTTAATTCATTTTCCAATTTCATGATGTCTCCTTAACAGGTTCTCTTTTAGGTTTCTCAGAATTGTGTTATTACCAACTGTCATTATAACCACCTTGACCTTTTTTCTCAACTTTTTATCTCAATATTACTCCAACTGACTGCGATGTATTGCTGTGGCCTTTCTTGTGGCCAATGCCCTTCAGTGGATTCACAGTCATCAGTTCATTTAGCTAAATCAGTCTAATTGTTATTACAAACTTTTAATCCAAATCTTTAACATACTGGTGAGGTACATAATATACGCCCGTCAAAAGTATATCACGGTGACCAAGTTATGGAAAGAAAGAAATGTTATATTTAACGACGCACTCAACACATTTTATTTACGGTTATATGGCGTCAGACATATGGTTAAGGACCACACAGATTGCGAGAGGAAACCCGCTGTCGCCACTTCATGGGCTACTCTTTTCAATTAGCAGCAAGGGATCTTCTATATGCATCGTCCCACAAACAGGGCAGTACATACCACAGCCTTTGATATATACCAGTCGTGATGCACTGACTGGAATGAGAAATAGCCCAATGGGCCCACCGACGGGGATCGATCCGACCGACCGCGCATCGAGCGAGCGCTTTACCTCTGGGCTACGTCCCCCCCCCCCCCCCCCATTTTTAAAAAAAATTATGATACACAGACACACCACCATCCCCAAGTTGTACCTGCATGCATGCATGGTTTGATGATCCTAGCTATACGAGTAGTATTGTATGAAAAGTAGGCTGCAGTGACCTGGTTATGGTACGCAACACACCACCATCCCAATACAAATTGTACTTGCATGCAAGATTCATAATTCTATATGAATTGATTATAAAGATGTGCTCCGGAAACTAAAAGTTTACGGATGGACGTACAAATGGATGGACGTATGGGCATATGGAGGGAAGTACAGACAATGCCATATCATAATGCATGGCAAAGCCGGGTGTATAAAAATCAGTGAGGTATAGTAAATGGTCAAGTGTTTATCCATTGAGGGAAATATCTAGCTCAAGCATATTAAATATTTTTTTCTTGAATAACATTACTTCTGAATTTATTGACTAAAATAACAGTAGCAAAATTTTCGATTTTGCCTTTATGCCTCCTATAAACACTGTGTGAAACTGACAAGGGATAATCAAACTGTTGTAACGACAAATCTTGCTTGCACATGCCGAGAAAATAATGATTAAAGTTTTGTTTTTCATTAATGACTTACCTGTACTGTTGGGGGTTATTTACCATTATTCAAGTTCATATAACTTTAGCATTGAGAACACATTACTCATAATAAAACATTTCTTTCACTAAAAATGTAAATTGCGACTATACAATTAATTGCTATACCAGTTACTTTTTTATTTTCAAATGTTTAAATTTATTACTCAGAATTAACTGTTGGTGTATTTGTTTGTTAAAATCTTAACTAAGGGTCTCTAATTGCTTTCATATCATTCATAACATTAAGTTACATGTCAAAACAATGTTATTACCATAGTTTAATCATGGTGTTAAGATATAGAGCAAGATCAAAGAAACGACAGTACCAATATCCTGTGTCGAGATCCCTCACAGTGATACAGAACTTATACAGTTGCTGTTATGCTCCTGGTGCGTCCCCACAGTGACAGAGAACTTATACAGTTGCTGTTAGGCTCCTGGTGCGTCCTCACAGTGATATAGAACTCATACAGTTGCTGTTAGGCTCCTGGTGCATCCCCACAGTGATACAGAACTCATACAGTTGCTGTTAGGTTCCTGGTGCATCCTCACAGTGACAGAGAACATACACAGTTGCTGTTAGGCTCCTGGTGCGTCCCCACGGTGATACAGAACTCATACAGTTGCTGTTAGGTTCCTGGTGCATCCTCACAGTGACAGAGAACATACACAGTTGCTGTTAGGCTCCTGGTGCGTCCCCACAGTGATACAGAACTCATACAGTTGCTGTTAGGTTCCTGGTGCATCCTCACAGTGACAGAGAACATACACAGTTGCTGTTAGGCTCCTGGTGAACTCATACAGTTGCGTGCTGTTAGGCTCCTGGTGCCCACAGTGATACAGAACTCATACAGTTGCTGTTAGGTTCCTGGTGCATCCTCACAGTGACAGAGAACATACACAGTTGCTGTTAGGCTCCTGGTGCGTCCCCACAGTGATACAGAACTCATACAGTTGCTGTTAGGTTCCTGGTGCGTCCTCACAGTGATAGAGAACATACACAGTTGCTGTTAGGCTCCTGGTGCGTCCTCACAGTGATAGAGAACTTACACAGTTGCTGTTAGGCTCCTGGTGCGTCCTCACAGTGATAGAGAACTTACACAGTTGCTGTTAGGCTCCTGGTGCGTCCTCAGCATTGCCAGAGTGCCATCCTGATGCCAAGGCCCCAAACATAACCCTTCAGGTTCAAATGTGATGATATGAGGTACACTTTTCTATGTAGTATAACACTTACTGTGTGTTTGTCAGTGAATACAATTTATTTTAAATCTGAACCAGGAGACAGGCAGTGAATGCGATAATGAATTGCACAAGCAGCTTTTACTTCCATCTTATTTCTGTCAGTATTCCTGGTATATCCAGAATTGCTCATTTTCAGGAGCGATAACATAAATAGAAGTTTTTAGTTTTTAAAAAAATTGCACTATAAATGTAACAAGAAGTCTAATTCCGAGACTAATTTCTGTAACTGCTGTCAAGTTGCAGAATTTATTTCTAAATTAAAATCTGAGAAGCAAAAATTGCTTTCCACTCCACAAAATTAAAGTTAAAAAACAAAGAAGACATATTTCATTAAATCAATTTGATGATTGTTGAAGACACAACCGGCATATGATGATGATGATAATAATTAAAATGATAAAATTTAGTGTTTTTGAAGATTGGTAGCAAGTTGCATCCAATAGTGAATAGGATTATAAAATCTTTATTGAAGATTTGGAATCTATCATTAAATTTTATAAGATGTTCCAGTTTAGATTATAAATTATGAAATCAGAATCTGCCTATGGCGTATACCTTTTTATAGACTGACAAACAGACCAACAAAAGACTTAAAATGAACAGCTGACGATGATCTGAAAAACCAATATGAAATAAAGCAATACTGTTAATCAATGCCACACAGTGTAAACTAACAAAGATAATCACTAACAAATAGAACACTGTATAAAGAGAAATGATGATAATAATAACAATAATGAAAACAGACAGACTGTAACATTGTCAACACCTATATATAGTATGAATCCTGAATAGGATGCTTAGTAAAAACTTGGGTTTTAACATTTGTAAACACGGTCTCCAAGTTGTAATACATCAGTAAAAGTGACATGCCAGACACTTTTGTAATAGTAAACCTTTGGATTGCCAGGCTGTACTACTGCACCAAACTGATAAACTGGCAACAGTGTCTGCAGTCCAAGGTGACTTTATTAAGTGAGACTGTGATTGCTGTTTTCGTGTTCTGGGGTAAAGAAAGTGACTTTGTTAAATACATAAGGAAAGTCAGTGGACGGATGTAGCTCACTGATAAAGTGTTGCCTGGGATGTGATCGACTTTTCAATTTGGTCTCGTCCCAACCAGCGGCCCACAACTGCTATATCAAAGGTTGTGGTATGTCCTGCTCCATCTATGGGAAAGTGCATATAAAAGATGCCTCACTGCTTTTTTAAAAGTACGAGTGTATTTTTTGGCAGTAGGTCTTTGTCTGTTTCTTGCTCTCTATAGTGAGTGAACCATCCACCACGGTCGTTTAGCACTGGAAACTTTCTTTATGGCATCACTCTACTTGTCTTTTCAACAATAGCACCACTCAGTCACTTATATTCTGTTTCCAAAACACATTGTGTTGTTTTGTGTAGTTATGCCACTGGACAAATGTAGCATCTAAATAAATACACACTGTTAGACATGTCTAGCTTTGTCATAGGACTACCATGATATAAATACACACACGCACACGCACACGCACACGCTCACGCTCACGCTCTCTCTCTCTCTCTCTCTCTCTCTCTCTCTCTCTCTCTCTCTCTCTCTCTCTCTCTCTCTCTCTCTCTCTCTCTCTCTCTCTCTCTCTCGTTGTTTGACACAAAGATATTATTTGTCATATCATAAAACTAAATGACGGAAGCAAAAACAATTAAGTTGCAAATGATATAGATAATAATTTGGTTTGAATTCACAGCAATCTTTAAAAGTAAATCCTACTAGGTAAAAGATACATGCAGCATATAATAACACAAGATTCTACAACACTCCTATTCATCTGCTGCTTAGCACTGTGTTAGCCGTAACTGGTTTTCTTTTAGCTTTCTCAGTATTGTGATATCACCATGGTGACAGTGACTCAAAAAGCATATCAAAGAGACGTCTCCTTAACAAGTTCTCTTTTAGGTTTCTCAGAATTGTGTTATTACCATGGTAATAGTCACTCACAAAGCACATCAAAGAGAAGTCTCGAGAAACAATTCTCTTTTAGGTTTCTCAGTACTGTGATATCACCATACTAACAGTGACTTAAAAAGCACATCAAAGAGACGTTTCTATAAAGGGTTCACGTTTAGATTTCTCTGCTCGAGATGGAGTTTTACTGTCCGACGAAGTCTTGTTATCAGGAGCTGAATCCCTGTGGTCTGTTTCTTCAGTCGTATCTGAAACAACATTGGGTACATCTAACCATTTGAAGCCACCATTATCATTATAAACATAATAAAAACAACACCCTCCCAAAAAATTGAGAAATCCCCGACCTATTTTCAATGTTCCTACTTGTTAGACAATTGTATTGCAATGTCTGTTTTCGGAGTTTTAACACTGTAAAATACCAATATGGTTCACTGTCATTACACAACCAGCTACCTGTCTGTAAATCGGCAGACATAGCTAGTTTAATAAAACAGCTGTTTCATTCATTACTTGTAAATATACATTCTGTGTCAGCTCAATTACATTGGTCAGGTTAAACAAATAGAAGTCTACAAGCTGCGTACCTTACTGTTTAATCATATACAAGTATTTTACAAACCTTTATCACCAACAGTGTCTGTACATTACTCTCTAATTATATAATACAAGTTTTCTACAAACCTTTATAAGCATCAATATCTGTGTACGACTGTTTAATTACATACAAAAGCAGTACAAACCTTTATCAACATCCATTTTATTCTCATCACCAGATTTTTCAGATTTACAAGTTGATTTATTTTTGTCACTCTTGATCATTGCATTGTCAGTAGATATTTTAGCTGCATTTGATGTTGATTTATTTGTGTCCTGTTTGGATGTTGTATTTTTAGAAGATGTTTTAGCTGCCTGTAATGTTGATTTGTTTTTCTCGTGTTTGGATGTGGAATCTTCTGCAGGTGTGTGTAATGTTGCTTTGTTGTTGTCATTCGTGGAAGATGAATCGTCAGTCTCCATGGCTTCAATACCTTCTGTTTCCGACACCTTCAGACTTTTATCTGAAATAGGAGTATTAAAATATCAGGACCTTAAAACCAGGACAAGGATTTGAGCATGTAGTTAGATAGACTCCTGGCTGGATGGGCAGTTTTACAAAAGGTGTACACCAATCATCACCATAAAGATGACAGTGATAATCAAATCACATAGATGACAACAGTAACATGGGGTTAAAACTGCTACATTTTAATCAACATATATAGACCATGGGCCCACTATAACCCTTCCCCCCACTCTGCCCTCACCTATGGATTTTTCAAGATGAGTATATCTGTGAAAATCATCCGTAGTCATATTCAAATCAGGTTGTCTGCAGGCAATCTGTTGGTGGATGTGCCTGTAGGTACTTTTCAATGTAGGTACCCTATTTATTTTTAACAGGGAAAATTTCTGATCAAGGTGAATATTCTAACTAATTTTTGAAAATACCTGTAAATAATTCTGGACTATATCACTGCTTTTACTTTAAAGCTGGGTTACTGGTAAACATATTCCACCAAAAAATAATACATTTTTAGCATATAAGTATAGTGAGGCAATGAAATTGAAATGCCCTGTTTATTACAAACATAGTATATGAAAAAACTGAATGGCAGTGTTGAAATAACATCCACACATACTCTGAACAGGTTTAAGACCAAATTATTAATGCTATTCAAGCTAAACTACATGTTCATAACAACAAACCACAAAGCAATGCAATATATGTGGTATGGATAGAGTACCGGGGGTATACTCACCAGCAAAAGTTAAGCAGTTCCTAATATATATAATTCTCTATGTGTAAATACATACCATATACTCTGTCAAAAAAGAAAAGAAAAGTGTTTGATTTTACAAAATAATTTTTTTTGGTACAATGTTGCTGAATGACCATGTTTGTTAATGTTCCTGAATGACCATGTTTGTTAATGTTCCTGGAATGGGACAGCATGCCCAAATGCACCCTAAAATAAATTCAACGCATGTTGTGGCATGTTGTGCGACAATTGCAGGAAATTGGTGTGAAATGCGAATGCACATGAAACTCGGGGAAAAGATTGGGGTATTTAAAGCTACAATGCTCGCAATGATGCCTCATTTCCATTTCGACGTAGACGAGTTACAAGATGCCAAGACTAAACCTGCCGAATCAAAACATTTCAATAGGCTGCCTCCAGTTCGGTGAATCGCAGTCAGCAGTCGCACGCCACACTAACGTCCATCAGAGCACCCAATCTAATTAAAATTAGCTCCACTATTACATGTGGATCTAACAGCAGCCAGTTGGAGCTCATGTCCACCAATCAAAACCTTACTTGCAGAATCATGCCAGTGATTTGAAAATAATTTGAAAACATTGCGAATTATCCTGAGGGTATACGATATGTTTCATGTGAATTACGAATGCCTTATTTAGACCAGTAGAAACTAATTTTAATCAGATTGCTAACAACACTGCGTAGTCTCCAATGTCCAGGTAACATTTCGTCTGTAAATAATAATTTAAATATTGACCAATCACACTTCGCCTTTTATAACATTATTTGGGAGCATACAAATTCTAAAAATATCGGGCGAGTCTATTTTAGTGGCCGCAGTACAGCGAACCATACCAATACGTACGGGATGGGTTATCAGTCTTCAATTTTACATTAAAAATTATTTATTTATTTATAAAAAAACAAACAACTAAATCAGTCTTCAGTTTTACATTACAAATTATTTATTATATAAAATAAAACATGTTTTACGGCATTCGTAATTCACACGAAACATGTCGTATACCCTCAGGATAATTCGGAATGTTTTCAAATTATTTTTAAATCACTGGCATGATTCTGCAACTAAGGTTTTGATTGGTGGACATGAGCTCCAACTGGCTGCTGTTAGATCCACATGTAATAGTGGAGCTAATTTTAATTAGATTGTCAGAGCACCATTTCACCTCTCTGGGACAGGTACCAGCAGTTTCAATCAGCTGAAGACTGGCCCAGAAGTGGAAGACCTCGCATAACAACTGCAGCACAAGATCGCTACATCCGGGTTCTGCACTTGCATCACCGAACTGCCACAGCAACGAACACTGCTGGACGCATACCTGGTTTGAGAAGGGTGTCTGCTCAATCCATTCGGAATCAACTTCGAGAACCTGGTTTTCGGGCTAGGAGACCATATGTTGGCTCCGTCCTGCAACGTCAACATTGACATTTATGTGTTCGCTGGTGCACGAATGTACAGGGGTGGAACTTAGGAAACTGGCGGCGAGCATGGTTCAGCGATGAGTAACGTTTCCTTCTACAGCGACGTGATGGAGGACAACATCTTTACAGATGCCACAGTGAACATTTTGCCAACAACTGTATCGCCTAAGTTGACAGATTCGGTGGAGGGAGTGTCACGATGTGGGGAGCCATCTCATACACTGGCAGAAATGAACTTGTGTTCATACAAGGCAACCTCAAGCAGCTGTACGCTATCGGGATGAAATTCTTCGTCGTCACATGCTTCCCATTTTGGATCGACAGAGAGAACTCTTTCAGCAGGACAATGCCAGTCCGCATATATGGCATGTGTAACAATGGATTTCCTACAGAATGACAACATTAATGTGCTGCCATGGCCATCAAGATCACCAGATCTCACCCCATTGAACAGATCACCAGATCTCAACCCCATTGAACATCTATGGGACGAACTGGACAAACGTGTATCCCAGCGTGACCCGGAGCCTCAGATGCTTCCGCAACTGTCACATGTACTGCAGGAAGAATGGGCTAGGATTCCACGTGCCCAGATTCAGAGACTCATTCAGTCTATGCCAAGGAGATGTTGTGCAGTGATAGCTGCTGGTGGTGGCCACACAAGGTACTGATTTCAGCGCCCTCGTGCGGTGCTGTTTGTCACATACTCATGTCAAATTTGACTGTGATACGATCATAAATAACGAAATTATGCCACTTTGTATTTAAGAGATAATTCCATGAATATTTTGCCTATGCGTTTCTTTTTTGACAGAGTATAATTAGAACAGTCTGAACCGTTTATTATTAAATGTGCATTGTATTTAATATATGAAGACAGCATTATTCAAACATGGAGCAGTACATGTTGTCTAAACCATGTTCATGGAAAATTTGAATATCTATATTCACTTATCTCACAATGACCTGTTTTTAAGTTAAGTTGTGCTTAACTTATGTTTTGGTGTATATACTTGACATCTATATGGAATATTGTCATCAGTAATATCTAACTTTAATTCCCAATTCTCAATCATTTTATCTGACCCAAATAGGATATATGTAAGTTCACAATTTTCTATTTCTACCTACTTTGTATCCTAAAATAGGTGTTAATAACAACTACAAAACAATATTATGTGGTATGAATAATTATATACTTCTACACATATAAGTTAAGCAATGCCAGAAATGCATTCATTTCAATGTATACACAAACTGGATTTTTCGTTTTTTTTTGACATATGGAGGCTTCATTATCCAAATATGGTTCAGTATATAGGGTTTATACAATATGTTCACAAATTTAATATTATGAAGATGACCCTCTGTTCTTAGTACCAGCCTCGGCATATGTGTTTTACATTTAAAATTGATCTATTTCACAGAAGCTTTTAATATTTTAAAAACACATTTCTATTTAAATTGTGCTTGATTTCTGCTTATGTGTATATATTTGACATCAAATATAGTCATCAGGCATATCTAGCACTTGACTTTCTTTTCTATTTCAGTCTTATCATCGGACTCTAATATAGTGTTTATCATGATCACAATACTGTAAACCGTGAAAAAAATGCGTGCGTATAAATTTCGCATCCAACCTTATGTCGCGAAATTAATACGCACGCACTATTTTTCAGTTTGAAGTGTGCTTAAAGTAATTTGTTTTGTTTTGAAATATTTTATTGAGAATAAAATTCACAAAAAGATTCACTCAACAGGCACAGCCTATACACGAGCTCTCATTGATGGTGACTAATCGTTAATTGTTTTATGTAACTTCAAGCGATGGCGACTAATCGTTTATTGTTTTATCTACCAAACGGTGTTAACAGTTAACAACTGAAGCTGTGATTCTAATACAGGTGAGGTGGGTAGGGCCTAAACCCCCCTATAGACTGTACCAGGCACAATTGCTTGATGTAGGATAACAGAATATTGATTTACAGACGGTAACTTTATAACAATTACAGTGAGCTGTCTTTATCCACTTTCTTTTTTTAGCTGTCAGCGGTCGTTCGCGAAATTTACACGTCGCGAGCATGCGCTAAGGTATACATTCGTGGAAAAAACACGTCGCAATATTAATACGGTTTACAGTATCTGTAATTTTCTTATTTTTTCTCTGGGACTTTGCTCGTGTTTCTCCCTTAATATGTCAGATTACAAACCATCCACTCACCTCCACTATTTCTTTGGATATTTCTCAACCATGGACTGTGTGATATGATTAATACCAAATGAGACCATGACAATTTGCTCTACTGGTACAATGTATTTTCAGGGAATCTCTGCATGATGGATGGTTTGCAACAAATCCACTGTAGCATAATAGCAGCATTCGTGGTTTGGCACTAAGTTTCTCATGTGAAAGGGGTTCTTCCAAGCCACACTTGATCTAAGGAATCCCTACAAAGACATTACTCCTAAATGAAAATGAAAACTCTGCCAACTTCTTGGGAAGAAGGTTCTTTTTGTGAGACAGAGTACATGTTTCAAATGCAAACCATGTCTGAGGTGTTGTGAAGTACAAAAGATGCAGAGAAAGATTATACTTCAATGTCTGTACATTGAAAGAAGTGTTTTATTTAACGACGCACTCAACACATTTTATTTACGGTTATATGGCGTCACACATATGGTTCAGGACCACACAGGTTTTGAGAGGAAACCCGCTGTCGCCACTACATGGGCTACTCTTCCGATAGACAGCAAGGGATCTTTTATTTGCGCTTCCCACAGGCAGGATAGCACAAACCATGGCTTTTGTTGAACCAGTTATGGATCACTGGTCGGTGCAAGTGGTTTACACCTACCCATTGAGCCTTGCGGAGCACTCACTCAGGGTTTGGAGTCGGTATCTGGATTAAAAATCCCATGCCTCGACTGGGATCCGAACCCAGTATCTACCAGCCTGTAGACCGATGGCCTGCCACGACGCCACCGAGGCCGGTCGTCTGTACATTGCTGCCAGTTCACCATCCCAGATACAAACATTTATACATTTAACTAGGCAACAAGAGGCATCTTATAGATGTGCACAGCATCATTACGGATTTTTACTGACTATGAGTATGATACCAACAGTGCTTTTATGCAGAATAGAAAACTGATGGTTTTGAATATTCTCAAGCAACATCAAAATTTCCTTGAAATGTTTTTAGCTCATGGAAGATAAGCAGAAACTGATGTTCATCTATTTAAGAAGTAGATCATTTACTATACCTTCTCTATGGAAGTGCAGGTGTAAATAACACTAAAAGATTATGACTTGAGAAATATCTGGAAATGTTTGTTGTCTAACCAATTATGATAATATTGAACTACATCAGCTTCTCAACCCTACATGTATATATGTTCACTGAAAATGCTATAAGAATGCACATAAAGAGAACAAATTGCAACGTTGTCATTTAGTATCAGTCATGCCAGGCAGTTTCTCAACCCAATAGTCATGGCTGATAACTTTCAAAAGGAATACTAGTGATGAAACGATGATATGATACCACGAGAGCTGATGGACATGATGGAGGAACTAGAACAGAGCCCGAAGAAGGAGAATCACAGAAATTCATAACATGACAGACACCATATTTTAATTGCATGAAAATACAAAGGAATATGAAATGAAGTCAAGACTTTTCTAGTGCTAATGACAATGTTCGATGTAGATACTAATTATATACACCTGAGCATAAGTTAAACACCATATAAATAAAAAGGCAAATAAAAAAATATTACAGTGTTCGCCTGAGGTGCTTATGTTGCAGGATCGCACCTCCTCGGTGGATCCATTCAACTGATTGGGTTTTTCTCATCCCAACCAGTGCATCACAACTGGTCAAAGGCCGTGGTATGTGCTGTCCTATCTGTGGGAAAGTGCATATAAAAGATCCCTTGCTGCTAATGAAAAAATGCAATCTGATTAAAATTAGCTCTACTGGGTCTATCCTGGTAGATCTAACAGCATTGCGTGGACTCCCATGTCCAGGTGACATTTCATCTATAAATAACAATTCAAATATCAACCAATTACACTTCGCCGTTTATAGCGTTATTCGGGAGCATACAAATTCTAAAAAAATCGGGCGCGACTATTTATGTTATAGGCGAACTTGTTGGTCTATTTCAACATTAAAAAAACACGGGGGAAAGTGCAGCAATAAACTCTGGATTGTACACTAGTATAAACAGATTTTATGGCTATACCATCACGGGGTTTTTTTCTGTCTTAAAATGAATTTTATATAAAATTTTATATTGAAATTCGTTTCCGGCATACTTCGTAATTCACCCAAATCATTTCGTATACCTTCGGCATAATCCCGAATGTTTTCAAATTCTTTTTAAATCACTGGCATGATTTTGCAAGTAAGGTTTTGATTGGTCGAATGAAAGGTCAACTGGGTATGAGCTCCAACGGGCTGCTGTTAGATCCACATGTAATAGTGAAGCTAATTTTAATTAGATTGGGAAAAATGTAGCAGGTTTCCTCTGATGACTAAGTATTAGAATTACCAAATGTATGACATCCAATAGCCAATGATTAAATAATCAATGTGCTCTAGTGGTATTGTTAAACAAAAACTTTCTTTCTAAAAATATTACAAACACAGACTAGTATAAGATGAACTCTGTGAAATAGATGAATCGTACAATCATGTAATGCAAAGGAAATTAGGTACACAAAACTGACGTTTTAAATTTTTAACTCTGGTATTTAGTATAGAGGGATATCTTCATAATATTGATGCACATACATGTATACTCAACAAAATTAATTAAGGGCTAGTAAACTTTCTGATAATTCTTTGTTGGTGTCATATTATTGTAGCTAATTTTGGTCATATATACATGATTTCTAAACATTGTTTCAATAAAATGTGAACCGTGTTAAATGCAAAAATCTTGAACAGTGGGCATTTCATATATTTATGAAAAATATTGAAATGAGCATTCGGCTAGGATTTCTTACACCTTAGAAAGGAAGAAGTTGTATGTTCCTCCATATTTAAAGGAAAATGCTAAAATATCTATTGGCCCTTAATTAATTTTGTATAGTATAGGCAGATATACTGAACGATATTTGAATAATGCTGCCTCAATATATTAAATAAAGTGCAATATTTAATAATAAAAGGTTCAAGCAGCCCAAAGTATGTGTAAATACAGAAAATAATGCATTTCAGGCAATGCTTAACTTTTGCTGATGAGTATATCATTATTCATATCACATATTGCATTATTATTTGGTTTCTTAATATTAACATCTAGTATGTGCTGAATATCATCCATTTTGGCCTCATATCTATTAAAGTTTTTCCATATAGTATTTTTGGGACACAAAATGTGCAACAGTACCCCCAATCAAATGGCAATATGTTTTCATTCCACCAACATTTTTGCTGTAGACAAGCAGATATTAAATTCATATATAATGGGTTAGCTAAAAATACTGGTCTCCAAAAATCTTGGAGGGTTTCAGTATCTGGTCCATGAACTAATACACCATTGATATAAATACTACCACTGTCACACTTTAAGTAAATCAGAAAACAAGTGGGGCTTAAGCTGCCAGTTCCAGACATATCGGAAAGCCTCTTTGACTACTCTAGTACTGCTGAAAAACTGTCATCCTGTTCTTAGTAGGCCTCCACACAGTATTAACTGAGCCGATGAACCCACATTGATCACAACAAAGCCTGTCACATTTATCACCAATGGCAGGACTGGTAGTATTAACTGAGCCGATGAACCCACATTGATGACAACAAAGCCTGTCACATTTATCACCAATGGCAGGACTGGTAGTATTAACTGAGCCGATGAACCCACATTGATCACAACAAAGCCTGTCACATTTATCACCAATGGCAGGACTGGTAGTATTAACTGAGCCGATGAACCCACATTGATCACAACAAAGCCTGTCACATTTATCACCAATGGCAGGACTGGTAGTATTAACTGAGCCGATGAACCCACATTGATCACAACAAAGCCTGTCACATTTATCACCAATGGCAGGACTGGTAGTATTAACTGAGCCGATGAACCCACATTGATCACAACAAAGCCTGTCACATTTATCACCAATGGCAGGACTGGTAGTATTAACTGAGCCGATGAACCCACATTGATCACAACAAAGCCTGTCACATTTATCACCAATGGCAGGACTGGTAGTATTAACTGAGCCGATGAACCCACATTGATCACAACAAAGCCTGTCACATTTATCACCAATGGCAGGACTGGTAGTATTAACTGAGCCGATGAACCCACATTGATCACAACAAAGCCTGTCACATTTATCACCAATGGCAGGACTGGTAGTATTAACTGAGCCGATGAACCCACATTGATCACAACAAAGCCTGTCACATTTATCACCAATGGCAGGACTGGTAGTATTAACTGAGCCGATGAACCCACATTGATGACAACAAAGCCTGTCACATTTATCACCAATGGCAGGACTGGTAGTATTAACTGAGCCGATGAACCCACATTGATCACAACAAAGCCTGTCACATTTATCACCAATGGCAGGACTGGTAGTATTAACTGAGCCGATGAACCCACATTGATCACAACAAAGCCTGTCACATTTATCACCAATGGCAGGACTGGTAGTATTAACTGAGCCGATGAACCCACATTGATCACAACAAAGCCTGTCACATTTATCACCAATGGCAGGACTGGTAGTATTAACTGAGCCGATGAACCCACATTGATCACAACAAAGCCTGTCACATTTATCACCAATGGCAGGACTGGTAGTATTAACTGAGCCGATGAACCCACATTGATCACAACAAAGCCTGTCACATTTATCACCAATGGCAGGACTGGTAGTATTAACTGAGCCGATGAACCCACATTGATGACAACAAAGCCTGTCACATTTATCACCAATGGCAGGACTGGTAGTATTAACTGAGCCGATGAACCCACATTGATCACAACAAAGCCTGTCACATTTATCACCAATGGCAGGACTGGTAGTATTAACTGAGCCGATGAACCCACATTGATCACAACAAAGCCTGTCACATTTATCACCAATGGCAGGACTGGTAGTATTAACTGAGCCGATGAACCCACATTGATCACAACAAAGCCTGTCACATTTATCACCAATGGCAGGACTGGTAGTATTAACTGAGCCGATGAACCCACATTGATCACAACAAAGCCTGTCACATTTATCACCAATGGCAGGACTGGTAGTATTAACTGTGCAATTAAAAGTTGGGTGCACCTCAAACTCTGACCTGGTGAGATACTAAAACTTGGTGTACTGCTACCTATACTCTTTCAAAAAAGAAACGCATAGGCGAAATATTCATGGAATTATCTCTTTAATACAAAGTGGCATAATTTCGTTATTTATGATCGTATCACAGTCAAATTTGACATGAGTATGTGACAATGTTCTTCCTATGGACTGACGGCAGTGGAGGCGTTTTCGTCACCAAACAGCGTCGCATGAGGGCACTGAAATCAGTACCGTGTGTGGCCACCAGCAGCAGCAATCACTGCGCGACATCTCCTTGGCATAGACTGAATGAGTTTCTGAATCCGGGCACATGGAATCCTAGTCCATTCTTCCTGCAGTGCATGCGACAGTTGCGGAAGCGTCTGAGGCTCTGGGTCACGCTGGCGTACACGTCTATTCAGTTCGTCCCATAAATGTTCAATGGGGTTGAGATCTGGCGATCTTGATGGCCATCAAGCACATTAATGTTCTCATTCTGTAGGAAATTCATTGTTACATGTGCCGTATGTGGCCTGGCATTGTCCTGCTGAAAGAGTTCTCTCTGTTGATCCAAAATGGGAAGCATGTAACGGCGAAGAATTTCATCCCGGTAGTGTACAGCTGTCAGGTTGCCTTGTACGAACACAAGTTCACTTCTGCCGGTGTATGAGATGGCTCCCCACATCATGACACTCCGTCCACTGAATCTGTCAACTTGGGCGACACGGTTGTTGGCAAAACATTCATTGTGGCATCTGTAAACACGTTGTCATCCATCATGTCACTGTAGAAGGAAACGTGACTCGTCGCTGAACCATACTTGTGATCTTGTGCTGCAGTTGTTATGCGAGGTCTTCCTCTTCCGAGCCGGTCTTCAGCTGATTGAAACTGCTGGTACCTGTCCCAGAGACGTGAAATGGTGCTCTGATGGACGTTCGTGTGGCAGGCGACTGCTGATTGCGATTCCTCTAACTGAAGGCGGCCTATTGAAATGTTTCGATTTGGCAGGTTTAGTCTTGGCATCTTGTAACTCGTCTATGTCGAAATGGAAATGAGGCATCATTGCGAGCATTGCAGCTTTAAATACCCCAATCTTTTCCCCGAGTTTCACGTGCATTCGCCAAAATCTGACCATTTCACACCGATTTCCTGCAATTGTCGTACAATGTGCCACAACATGCGTTAAATTTGTCTTAGAGTGCATTTGGGCATGCTGTCCCATTTCAGGAACATTAACAAACATGGTTATTCAGCAACATTGTACAAAAAACCCCAATATTTTGTCAAATCAAACACTTTTCTTCTTTCCCTATCACCTATGCGTTTCTTTTTTGACAGATTATATAATGGAAATACACATTTTCAAAAAGTGTCCAATGAGGTGTTTTTGATGTATTCTGATATAAACTAATAACTGGTTTGAAACTCTGTTTTCGCATAGCAGGCCCATATAATGTGTACCTGATAACCAAGTGTATTGTGTAAAGGTAAGTAGAAATGTAACATGCTATATTTATGTAATATTTATATATATATAAAAAAGTTATTTTAAAATATATCTCTTTAATATTTTACAAACCTTTATCAACATCCATTTTCCTCTTATCAGCAGAATTTTCAGATTCACATAAAGTTGAACTGTTGTTGTCAGACTTGGTTGCTGAATTATTAGTAGATTTTTCATCTTTTTCTAATGCTGACTTGCTGTCAGGCTTGGTTGGCGAATATTCAGTAGATTTTTCATTTGGCTCCAACATTGACTGGTTGTCAAGCTTGGTTGCTGAATTATTAGTAGATGTTTCATCTGCCTGTAATGCTGACTGGTTGTCAGGCTTGGTTGCTGAATTATTAGTAGATTTTTCATCTGCCTGTAATGCTGACTGGTTGTCAGGCTTGGTTGCTGAATTATTAGTAGATGTTTCATCTGCCTTTAATGCTGACTGGTTGTCAGGCTTGGTTGCTGAATTATTAGTAGATTTTTCATCTGCCTGTAATGCTGACTTTGTGCCATGTTTGGACGATGAATGTTCCGTCTCCATATCCTCAACACCTTTAGTTTCCGAGTCCTTTGGACTTTTATCTGAAATATATCACCATATTACAAGCCCTACGACAAACAGTATAGACTAAATAGACATACAAGAATTTATAAGAGACATGTGAATGAAAGGAGACTATATGAAACTGTTAATCCAAGTTATTAGGCTATTACAACTGTTTTACAATTAACGTACAACCAGGGCCGTAGCTAGCGGGGGGCCCTATTGCAATGTTTCGATTCGGCAGGTTTAGTCTTGGCATCTTGTAACTCATCTACGTCGAAATGGAAATGAGGCATCATTGCGAGCATTGCAGCTTTAAATACCCATCACTACTCCAATCTTTTCCCTGAGTTTCACGTGCATTTGCCAAAATCTGACCATTTCACGTCGATTTCCTGCATTAACAAACAGGGTTATTCAGCAACATTGTACAAAACCCCCCAATATGTTGTCAAATCAAACACTTTTCTTCTTTCCCTATCACCTATGCGTTTCTTTTTTGACAGATTATATAATGGAAATACACATTTTCAAAAAGTGTCCAATGAGGTGTTTTTGATGTATTCTGATATAAACTGATAACTGGTTTGAAACTGTTTTCGCATAGCAGGCCCATATGTGTACCTGATAGCCAAGTGTATTGTGTAAAGGTAAGTAGAAATGTACCATGCTATATTTATGTAATATTTATATATATATATAAAAAAGTTATTTTAAAATATATCTCTTTAATATTTTACAAACCTTTATCAACATCCATTTTCCTCTTATCAGTAGAATTTTCAGATTCACATAAAGTTGAACTGTTGTTGTCAGGTTTGGTTGATGAATTATTAGTAGATTTTTCATCTTGCTGTAATGCTGACTTTGTGCCATGTTTGGACGATAAATATTCCATCTCCTCAACATCTTTAGTTTCCGAGTCCTTTGGACTTTTATCTGAAATATATCACCATATTACAAGCCCTACGACAAACAGTACAGACTAAATAGACATACAAGAATTTATAAGAGACATGTGAATGAAAGGAGACTATATGAAACTGTTAATCCAAGTTATTAGGCTTTTACAACTGTTTTACAATTAACGTACAACCAGGGCCGTAGCTAGCGGGAGGGCAAAAAAATCCGGAAAGCATTATAGAAACTTAAAGAAAATTCTCTTCTTAACCGTTTAAGGACTTTTAGACTATTAACTACTCAGTTCCCCCCCCCCCCCCCCCCCCCCCCCAACAAAAAATCATAGCTATGGCCCTGACAACTTCTCCCTCAAATCCACCGTATTTCTGGTCATTCTGGGGTTTGTACTAGTTCAAAACTAATTCTCTGTGAAAGAGAACAGGTACACAACTAAAAACTAGGATTAACGGCTTTAAAAACACACTGTTTATGTTTGAAAACTAGGATTAACGGCTTTAAAAACACTGTTTATGTTTGAAAACAAGAATTAATGGCTTTAAAAACACACTGTTTATGTTTGAAAACGGCTTTAAAAACACACTGTTTATACTTAAAAACTAGGATTAACGGCTTTAAAAACACACTGTTTATGTTTGAAAACGGCTTTAAAAACACACTGTTTATATTTAAAAACTAGGATTAACAGCTTTAAAAACACTGTTTAGGTTTGAAAACAAGGATTAACGGCTTTAAAAACACACTGTTTATATTTAAAAACTAGGATTAACGCCTTTAAAAACACTGTTTATGTTTGAAAACTAGGATTAATGACTTTAAAAACACAATGTTTATGTTTGAAAATTAGGATTAACGGCTTTAAAAACACACTGTTTATGTTTAAAAACTAGGATTAACGGCTTTAAAAACACACTGTTTATACTTAAAAACTAGGATTAACGGCTTTAAAAATACAGTTTATATTTGAAAACAAAGAGCAGGATTTTTGCCAGAGGGCACGAAGGGTACAATTGCATAATCTAAAATCTTGGAAATTAATGGATACATTTTTATAAAGTTAAAAAAGTTTGTTTTGTGTAACACCACCACTAGAAAACATTGATTTATTAATCATCAGCTATTGGATATCAAACATATGGTAATTCTGACATACAGTCTTAGAGAGAAAAACCTGTTAAATTTTTTCATTAGTAGCAAGGGACCTTTTAAATACACCATCCCACAGACAGGATAGCACATACCACAGTCTTTGATATACCAATCGTGGTGTACTAGCTTGAACAAGAAATAGTCCCAATTGTCGATCCGTCTACATATTAAGCAAGCACTTTACCACTAGATTATAGTAAGAAGGAAGGAATGAAACGTTTTATTTAACGACGCACTCAACACATTTTATTTACGGTTATATGGCGTCAGACATATGGTTAAGGACCACACAGATATATAGAGAGAAAATCCGCTGTCGCCACTTCATGGGCTACTCTTTTTGATAAGTATCTTTTAAGGCCTTTGTTACACCAGTTGAGAAATAGCCCAATGGGGTCAGCGACCGCGCATCAAGCGAGCTCTTTACGACTGAGCTATGTCCCGCCCAAATTATAGTAAGAGAACTGTTGTTTCAAATTTATCAAAGTAAATAAAATACAATGTTCAATTTCAAAGCATTTCAAACTCATAACCAAATAGTAGGGGCACTTATGATTTGTTTGGTTTTTTAAATTACCCTCAAATTATTTTCTGGCAGACAACCTGAAGAGTGAAGAAGTGTCATGACATGAAATTCAAAACACCAAGTCAAAATGGTCGTTACTGTTCAAAACGTCAAAACACCCAGTCAAAATGGTTGTTACTGTTCAAAATGTCAAAACACCAAGTCAAAATGGTTGTTACTGTTTAAAACACCAAGTCAAAATGGTCATTACTGTTCAAAACACCAAGTCAAAATGGTCATTACTGTTCAAAACACCAAGTCAAAATGGTCATTACTGTTCAAAATGTCAAAACACCAAGTCAAAATGGTCGTTACTGTTCAAAACATCAATCATCTGAGAATACGATATTCACAATACACCCAACAGTATCAACTGACCTGTGTTAGATGGAGGGCCCTTTTCAAGTGGGAAGTATCTCGGCAACAGCTGTTTATACAGATTCAAGTCTTGTGGGAGAAATACACAGAAGATAATCCTGTCAACCTGAAACAGAATCAAAGTAGCTGTTTGTGAGTGATGTAGATCAAAGTAGCTGTTTGTTAGTGACATAAAATGAAAGTAGCTGTTTGTGAGTGATATAAGATCAAAGTAGCTGTTTGCGAGTGATGCAAGTTCAAAGTAGCCATTTGTGAGCGATATAAGATCAAAGTAGCCGTTTGTGAGTGATGCTAGATCAAAGTAGCTGTTTGTGAGTGACATAAGATCAAAGTAGCTGTTTGCGAGTGACATAAGATCAAAGTAGCTGTTTGTGAGTGACATAAGATCAAAGTAGCTGTTTGTGAGTGATATAAGATCAAAGTAGCTGTTTGTGAGTGATGAAAGTTCAAAGTAGCTGTTTGTGAGTGATATAAGATCAAACTAGCTGTTTGTGAGCAATATAAGATCAAAATAGCTGTTTGTGAGTGATGCAAGATTAAAGTAGCTTTTGTGAGTGATGCAAGATCAAAGTAGCTGTTTGTGAGTGATGCAAGGTCAAAGTAGCTGTTTGTGAGCGATATAAGATCAAAATAGCTGTTTGTGAGTGATGCAAGATCAAAGTAGCTGTTTGTGAGTGATGCAAGATCAAAGTAGCTGTTTGTTAGTGATACAAGATCAAAGTAGCTGTTTGTGAGCGATATAAGATCAAAATAGCTGTTTGTGAGTGATGCAAGATCAAAACAGCTGTTTGTGAGTAAAACAAGATCAAACTAGCTGTTTGTGACAGAAACAAGATCATAGTAGCTGTTTGTGACTGAAACAAGATCAAAGTACTGTAGCTGTTTGTGACTGACACAAAATCAAAGCAGCTGTTTGTGACTGATACAAGATCAAAGTAGTTGAAACAAGATAAATAATGCTTCATGACTGAAACATGATTAGACTAGCTGTTTCATTGGTTTTCTGTCCAGTCTGGTGACATATGTATTCAGGAAAAAGAAAAACCACTCACAAACGGAGTGCGAGTGCAAATAATTTTTACATGCTCATATACCACTAGAGTTTCGAGCATGTCCGTCCTGGGGCCTGTCTCTGGATAGCCAGGGGCTTGTTCCGGGACAGAAAAAAATTAGCTGACAATTTTGAAATTTAAATCCAAAAATTAAATAGTGGGCCTTTAAAATTTTGATGCGCATCTTTAATATAATTAATAAAGAAACTTCTACTATTAAATTTGGTTGCTAGATTAGATCGGGTGGTCAAAAAGAAATTAGATAAGATCGGTGGCGTGACTCGGGTTGGGGGGGGGGGGGGTAGAGTTGAAAATGGGCAGAATTTTTAAAATAGCAATTAGTAAAAAAGTTAATAGAATTTTAAAAAAAAAAGAAAAGAAAAAAGAAAAAAAAGTTACAAGCCAGAAATAAAAAGAATTGACTGCTCGGTCGAATATTTATATAATTTGGAGCATTTTAGAAGGACAGTCCAAAAATAAATAAGAGAAAGAAGAGAGGATTGGACTATTTAATAATATTAAAAAAAGAAAGTAATTTCGACATAAACTTTTGAACGAAGGTCTAAATGTTTTATAGTCCAATCTATATGGTCCACGTGTGTGGCCTCGTTAAGGCTGTTAGGGTGCACAGCTTGTAGGGACGAGATGGGTTGCATCCTGTCAAGAAAACCCCTAGATTGACAGTCAATAGACATTGAAGGTGTAGTGCTGTGCTGAAATACAGATCTTGAGAAGCCAGATCAATCTGAACGAGAGAAAGAATTAGACTAGGGTATAGTCCAGTTGTCATGGGTTGGTATAGTGGTGTGGACGGGCCTGACTCCGGAGGATACGAGATGGTATCACGAGATGGTATCACAATAAAACAAAGTAAAGTCTAGAAAAAGAGTAGTAGGGGCCGACCCCACTTCCTATTTCTTCTTAGTGTGGGGCGGTCAATCTTCCAGTGCTGCTAGGACAGGCTCGGACATGTAGAGACTAAACGCGAACAACCGTGGCATTCTGCAGAATGGCCGTCATACGAGTCACGAAAAATACAAGTCAACATAGTCAGATGGAGAAATGACGTGGAGGCAAAGAATCTCACTAAAAAAGAATCCAACCTGGTGGTGCAGACTGTCGAAACGAGAAGCGTTCCAGCATTCAATCAGTTCCAATGGCCGCATACATCCCAGTAGAAAACTTCACTTCGTTGACAAAAACAACAAAAGTGAAGGATCCCCAAGTCGAGCCGCGAAAGCACGTGCAGTGTGCACAAACAAGTCTTACCGCGACGAGCTGCAGACTGGGAAATCTCACAATCTGAGGACACGGTTTATTACGTAACTGACTGGCAGTTTGTGTAGACTTAAATTTGTGTATCCTATACGCTAACATAACAATGGTTTGCATGAAACAGTATGCCCCTAGATCAAAATCAACACACATGACTGAAACATGATAAGAGTAATAAAAACTATTTTGTTTGAGGTATAGTGTGTTATTCACCTTTAAATTACATCAAAATCTTATCGTAATTTCACTTCAGACTAATTTGTTTAATTGGCCATCTTTGATGGGTCATATGGTATAGCGTTGTCGGCCCGTCCGGACATCTATCTGTAAATGTTTTGTTTCTGGAGGATATCTTTCTTATTAAATCAAATAGGATCACGAAACCATACATGCACCGCTAGCCATAAGTGAGAGTAGCATTCATGACAACCTGATATTTGAGCATAGCATGACCGAATGTCATAAACAACAGCAAAAGAAAATACCAAATAAAAACCAAATAACTACATAGTCACAGTAACTGCAAAAGACTGGGACATGCTATTTTTAGCATCGATAACGATTGTCATTGGTTAAGGAATACAGACATACCCCAAAATGTAACGAATGTTCTCAAATAAGTTGGGCGATTTAAACAGGAATATTAATGACCAGAATTAAAAAAACCCAAAAAAACCCATCGAAATGCAATAAACCCAAAATTAACTGTTGTGCGATGATGTGATCAATACTAAATTTGAATGCTTATATTCTTATTTCAAGTTAAAATTAAAATTACTCTATTCATAATTGGCATACGTTCACATGCAATTTTCAATATTCACGGTATGCAAGCGTAACAGTTCTTTGAAGGTATTATAGTAGGCGACACTGGGGTCGGCCTACAATAAAACTACATGTCTGTTATTGAATACATCTTACTATAACTGTTTCACAATGGTTCTTAATCCGCAAATTATACTTTTATATGTTGGAATAAAAAAGAAAGAAAAAGCCACATAAATGAGGAATTCAGTTTTTAGTTACTGTATTCCATGATTACGTCCAATTTTTAGTATAACTGCCAGAAATCGCCCGCTTTTCAACTGTACTCTGTAGACCTATAACTTGTGATAAAGATGAAATGTGTACGCTTGGCAAATAAAACATAATTCGTTAGTAGAAACTTTGGCCAAATACAGTAATCATCCAGTTATGTTTATTGCAAAGGTTATTACTGGTTTTCATTAGCGTATCATACTGGATTTGTTTTCAACTGAGCGTAGCAATTTGGGCATGAGCGTGGCAGCGTAGCACTTGGCAGCTCGGTACTTTTGACGGGCATATCATGTACCCCACTGGTACTCTTCTTTATAAATGGTACAATATTTTAAGATTACAATATTTTTTAAAACACAGTTGGATGCATTTGTAATTATGGAAACAATTATTTAAAAATCCAATTGCAAGTTTACACAGAAACTGTTCTGAAAATAGAAGTCCCATGGACTAATTTATTAGTATTGTAAGAACATGTAAAACAATAACATTTGAATAGTACCATTTTTCAAATTAAAAACCCTCCAGGTATGAGATTACGTTCACACTTATCAAAATAACCGTCCATTTCATAATGAGCAGACATCATGTACTTCTTGGTATGTTTTAATATTTCACTAACATAGAGAAAATATTTTGTTCAAGTTTAAAAGATGGAAGTATTTTCTTTTACCATCCATCTAATATAACATATCCAATGATTTGCATTAGTTGTATTTATTGTGGACCAAGCTGAAATGCCCTGTCACCAAACTCAGCAACGTGAATGGAAGTGAACTCACCTCGTGAGCATGTTCGTTGAGAAACTGTTGGACAGTGCGCAGAGCAATGTTAGCAGCTACATCATTTGGAAACCCTGAAATTACAAAGAACAGGTCTTGTACAACTCACAGCCTCACGTTACCAACAAACAAAAACAACAACACCCCAGAAACCAAGTTTAGAAAAGTGATATCAGTTGAAAGGTTCAAGACTTGAATTTCTAACATCCAATTATGAACATTTCTTATGACATGCAATAATAACAAGCCATTTTTTTGAATGTCACCAAACTACAGACACGCTAAATGCAAAACATGATGAGTTTTGCCTGAATTTGTAAAATACATTTAACGTCTATGATGTATCTGACAGCTGAAGGCATTCCCAGCAATAATAAATAAATAATGAGGGTAAAAGTTACTTTGAAGTAATTGTCTGTGTATCATGAGTTTGACATCTAAGATAATAAATAATGTACAGAACATTTATATAATAACACAAAACTGCGGCAGTTTGAACTCAACACTTGTTATTAACTAAAGGAGGAACACAGCTCACTAGCCAACTGGACACATCACTATCTTATGTGAATCTACAGAATACTACCGGTGACACATCACTATCTTAGGTGGATCTACAGAATACTACAGATGACACATCACTATGTTATGTGGATCTACAGAATACTACCGGTGACACATCACTATCGTATGTGGATCTACAGAATACTACCGGTGACACATCACTATCGTATGTGGATCTACAGAATACTACCGGTGACACATCACTATGTTATGTGGATCTACAGAATACTACCAGTGACACATCACTATGTTATGTGGATCTACAGAACGGGTGGGGAAAAAAAAAAATTGTCTATCGGTCCCACTTGATGTCATCACTACCGGGGGGGGGGGAGGAATTAGGAATTAAAAAAAAAAAAAAAAAAAACCATTTAAAAAACGATATTTGCCAAATAGTTTTAAAAAAAATCATAGTGATATTTGTATAGTTTTATCTTGAATCATGAACGCGAAATGATAAACATGAAAACATAAAAAAAAAAAAAAATAATCACATATGATCAGTGAAAAACCCCACAAATTGTATATATTTTACATAATAGAATAAATAATATAAAAAAGGAATAAAAGTTATGTATTTTAATTCCCATATATGTATAAAAAGTACGAGTATTCAGTACTATCTTGAAAATTAATAAAAGATGGCACCGTTGAAGCGTTTGACAGCCTGAACTAGCACATGTTTAGACAAAGAGAGTAATAACGTCATCACTGATTGGATGAATTTGACCTCTACTGGCTCTAGAGATAACCAGTACATGTAGCTGTTCTGCTTACTCCCACTTGTTAACAAAAAAGTGGAAACCTTTTGTTAATTTTAATATCCTTTATAATTATTGGTTACACTACATTGAACAGTCAACAATAAATACATTTATAGATTATTTCATTATATTTTATGCTATTTTAAGCAGTTTGTATTGCACAAAAGCCTCTTGCTTCGGACTAGGACACTCGACCCGACAGAGCTCCGTACACAGGTGTTGACAGGTGTTGATTGTAACCAGTTGCAAATTCTGGGTCCTTTGTTTTAATTGGAGTGTAATACCTTGATGGCTCTCTAAACCAAGAATGGTGCTATCGTTAATGTCTGTGTAATCTCTTGACCGACTCAGCGACTTTGACAAATGTCTAGCCTAGTGGCAGTCGATTGACACTACTGTAGGTCCGACTTCAGTGACTGGCGATATACTTAGGCAGACTTTAAAATCACAAACGTCTGAAACACCAGCCATATTGACCACTATTTATTTATTATTTTAAAGCATGCACAAGATACCGATGTCTGGGCTGACCGATAGGAATTTGTTCCAATAATAGAAATGGACAGGTGCTTCGGACCGACAAGAATGACAAAAGTGGGACCGGCAAAGGCACGTTTTTAAAAAATAATTTCGGTCTCAGAGATCGAGAATCGGTCCCAGACTGGGAAAAAAGGGCTTTTCCCCACCCCTGCTACAGAATACTACCGGTGACACATCACTATGTTATGTGGATCTACAGAATACTAACAGTGACACATCACTATCTTATGTGGATCTACAGAATACTAACAGTGACACATCACTATCTTATGCGGATCTACAGAATACTAACAGTGACACATCACTATCTTATGTGGATCTACAGAATACTAATGGTATCACATCAGTATCATACTTGAATCTATAGAATACTAACAGTGTCACATCACTATCTTACTTGAATCTATAGAATACTAATGGTATCACATCAGTATCTTACTTGAATCTATAGAATACTAATGGTGCTTCATCAGTATCAAACTTGAATGTAAATAATACTAACAGTGAGATTATCAGCCCAACCTGACTGTAAGCAGATTCAATGACCAGATTAAATAACTTACCGTAGATTCCGGTTGAGATACATGGGAGGGCCTGAAAAGAGAACATGGACAAACTTCAAACAAAGGCTCTCATTTACCACATTCATTCACTAAGAGCAGATAAATCATAATTCCTCATAGCTAGTTACATATTCTCCAAATCTGGACCCATATTCACAAAAAGGTGTAAATTTACGTCTACGACTAGCACTTACGTCTGCCGTAGATTTACGTTTACGTGCAAGAAACACCTTATTCTGAAAGACGGTCGTAAATGTAAACGTAACTTAGCTGGGCGTAAATCCATGATTTAACACTCTCACTGGAGAAATTTAAAAAACAAACATTAGAAATGATGGCTACCGGGTAAATAACAAATGCACAAAATGCAAGTCTTCTGCTAACAATAACATCGCAAACGGCGAACCATACATTTTGGTATTTGTGAGGATCCGTGTTTTGGTACGAACTTGAGGATATTTCTTAAAAAGGAAAAGATAACTGAGGAGAAATTGGCCGAGTCGAAAACATCTGTTCGATCACCAACAAAAATATGTTAAATCCGTGGACGTTTGCCATTGCAAACTACTTCAATTATTGGAAATGCTGCCAGTTTTCGTAAATAATAGTAAATAACAGCGATCGTGCATGATTTATTATATGTACACGACTTACGTGCAGCGTTAGTTGTAACTGGAGGCACTCTTATATTTACGTCCAACTTTACACGTAATTTACGTTTTCGTTGTTTTTTCGTCAATAGCTGGTCAGTCGTAGATTTACATTTACATGTAAAACTAGGCTTACGATGTTTTGTGAAATTGGGTCCTGGACTGCAGTAGTGTGACAAATTTACATGACTAGTGACCTGAATTTATAAATATGTAAAATAAAACCTTTTATAAATCACACAGAGTTAAAAGTGTCATTCACTAAACAGGAAATAAAGCAACATTTAGCATGTCTATATAGCACTGGACTTCGCTAGGCGGATACCAAGTATATGTCATGATGACCAGTTTGTGATCAGTGAGACTACACAGTTTGGATGTTTCACACATAACTATATTAAGGCATGGCTAGTTACATATGTCATTCATATGTCATTGACATATTTTTCTAAATATTTCTAGCAAAGGTTGAGTAGTATATTTCACAATACATTAAAGGGACATTCCTGACTTTAAAGCTAATAAAATAGACAGTAATATGGATTAGTAAACTCACCTGTAATACATTTGTGTAAAAATATCAATGAAAAGTGCGAAATTGAAATACTTACATAGACCAATACTTTCGGGATTCCCCATGACACGATTATTTGAAATCCTCGCGGAAAGGTGAAGGTCAGAGGTCGCAGTGATGACGAGAACACAAATTTCCCACAATGCAATATTCAACATGGGTTGTACACGTTTTTGGGATGCAGTCGATTCGTCCACTGGACAATTTGTCCATGGACGATTCGTCCACTGAAAATTCGTCCACTGAGGAACTCGAGACGATTCGTCCACTACAAAAAATCAGTTCCGGACGATTCATCCACTGGATTTTTATGGGTGAAAGTTTTCCGGCATATGCCGGATTTTCCAATTTTTCTGGGTCTCTAAGGGTCGTTTTTCCAAATCGTGTAAATCCGCTGAGATTTTCATAGGGGGGTGGGTAGGGGTTATAACCCAACTTCTCCGATTTTTGATAGATGATTACTCCAAAGTTAAACAAAAAGTTCGTTTCTACAACCTAGTTTTAGCAATGATTCAATCCGAGAAAATTCCCCGATCTAGCATTTCAGTAAGTGCGCGTTTTTTTTTTTTTTTTTTACGGAGATCGCTGATCCTTAAGTTCGATTATGACAGAACTGACTCAATGCGATCACCAGTCACCAGTCCGTGAAACGAGATCCGGAAAGTTGAATCAAGTCGCGTCTAAAACAACACGCTTTGTTTGAATGACATTTGTTGTTTTGTTGAATTGTTTTTTAATGTACATTTAATTATATTGGAATTGAAGACGAGTTTTTATTTTATTTCGAGGTTATTAGGCATATGGGGATAATATGTGACGAGGGAGGGTACAGTGGATATAATGTACGCCATTGAAGGAGAACATGAAATGGGGGGGGGGGTAATAAAGTCTTCCGAGGCGGAGGCTTGCATTACCTATTTACCACATCGTGACATGCGAGATAATGTACGAGCGAGTGGACGAATCGTCCGGGGCATGATAATGAATACAAACAGTTAATAAAAAATGGATATTACCGTATTTGACCGGAAATAAGCCCATGTCTTTGAATAAGCCCCCCTCCGTTTTGATAGCATTTAAGAAATTAGGCCCTCATTCGTAAATAAGCCCACCCCCAACTTCATCACCTTATAAATAACACGAAATTGCAAGTTTGCTCAAAGTTCATTTAAAAGGTCATACCTCCTGCAGATAATTAAACACAAATGTAACACAATATTTTACCACCAGTGAGATTTAGCAGTCTAACAATAACAGTGTGTAACATTGTTTTCAATTTCATGCCTGCAGTATTTCTTTGAAGTATCCAAGCCCAAGTATGAACTAAAAACCAATGTCTATTTTTACCACCACACTGGGTCCGCAGTTAATGCTAATTAAGCAAATACCATATTCTGATTGGCTAAGAACAATGACCTTAGATTGACAATTTTTTGTAGTGTAAGCTGGCTGACTGTGTCAGAAACGTGTGTATACGCTATTGAGTTTATTGTTAATTGCTGTTGTTTTAAGTCTTCTCAGCATTAAATTTTGGATGTAAATAAACAGCACTGGTAAGTAATTGTAACATAGAAGGTGTGTTTCTGATAATTAAATACTAGTAAAAAAAACCCACAATTTAATTAATAAAATTATTATTTATTAATAACAAATGGAACATTAATTAATAGATATGCTACTGAACGTTTTTTTTCTTCCTAGTACATTTAATTATTATTATTTATTTTAATTATTATCTTCTTATTTTCTCAACAAAACTGGCCCCTTGTCTGGGAATAAGCCCACCCCATGCTAAGCTCACAATGAGTTGTCTTGGCCCCCTGGGCTTATTTCCGGTCAAATACGGTAATGTTGAATTCTAACTCTATTTTACTTTTTTGGTTATAGTATACCACAAAATAATGTTAAGAAACGATTACAATGTCAAAGAAATAACTATTAATATGTATGAAAAAAATGCAGTCATCGAGTGGACGAATTGTCCAGTGGACGAACTGTATGGAAAGCACGTTTTTAATGTTATTTATTTTTTAATATTGACGTTTTGCATTGATTACCAACGACTTTCCATTTGTTTCCTACAAGTCAGTAGTATTACAATTTAGTTTTTCGTTCAACTAAGCGATACGAATGGACGCATTTTAAAAGAAACAAGTAGAAATGATGCCGATAACAATTCCAAGATTTCATAATAATCTTCTTTTTTTTCATCTTTTTTTTCAACTTCAACAACTTTTTGATCTTGTCTCTTTTCTATTGCCTTCGGCTTGGCAAGCCTTCTGATCGTTCTAGCATTTAGGGTTAGGGTCACTAGCTATAGAGATCTATAGATATTGGAAAGATCGGAACTTTGTCCATTAGTCAACTCGCCCCAACCCAAGCATTATACTCAAAATACTGTGATGGTGCAATTTTATGGGTATCTGGTCATTTCGGCCGGTTGCTAGTCACTTCGTACCTTAGTCCTTTCTTACCATAGTAATTTCGTAGCTTGGTTCTTTTGTACCATAGTCATTTCGTACCTAATTTGGTCCTTTCGTACCATTGCAAAATTGAAAGTCATGTTGTACCCAATCTAATTACGTATATAAGATGCAAACACCACCTGCAACTGACTTTATAAATCATTAAATATTTAATTTTGTCCCTAAAAAATGATCAAGTCATTTCGTACCATACACTGAAAAAATTTGTTGTTAATTTAAGGGGCGTTTCTGATCAGCAAAAAAAAGAGAAAAAAAAAAGTAATAAACATGAGCAATTGGCTGATTTGGTAATCGATAGGGTAGTCAATGTTTTCAGTGGTTGTTATTGTTTATTTCTTAAACAAATAAGATAATAAGTAATAATAAGTAATATTCGACCATTTCAGCTGGTAACTGAAAAAAATTGTTCATATTTATTTATTTATTTATATTATTAGCATATTTATTAATTATGAATGTAAAAAAAGCACACTTTGGTCAATTGGAGCCAATTTCAGAAAATATTGAAGTTGGCCGTTAGTAGTACATACCAAATACGGCTCTTGTCAGGTAAAATGGAAATAACAGTTGACAGGTGTTATGGTAAATCAATAACGATATGCTGTACAATAATGTGTTCTGATTTTCAAACTGTCAAAGTAAATTAAAAAAAACCAACAAAAAAACCACTGCTTTTATGCTATGGTCGATTCGTTTTTTATATACTGGTATGAAATAACTATGGTATGGAAAGACTTTTCACAATGGTACGAAATAACTAAGGTACGAAATGACTTTTTGCAATGGTACGAAATGACTAGGGTACGAAATGACCAGGCAGCATGGTATTTACATGTGCTCTACGTCACAAAAAGGTCACGTGATGCGCTTCAAATGCATGACAAGTCGAAGGGAATCCGCCGTCTAAAAATAGACTTTATTCGACGGTTGAAGGGAAAAATAAATTGATACGTACGAAAAATTATTTGGCAAAAATGCATATTGAGCTACTACGAACATTTGGGGGACCAAAAACACATTGGATATACAGATATAGATATTCTGGACAAGGAAATGTAAGTAAATTGTCATTCTAACAATTAAAAAAGGTTTTATTAGCCGGAAACTTTATAGCATTGCAACAAAGTCACGAATGTCCCTTTAACTAAAGACGTGTTTTATAAACTAACAAACTTATTGATTGTTTGTTTTGTCACTGTTTGTATAGCTTTGTGAAATTAAATTAGCTGACACATTAAACAGATATTAGGCCTTGTCCACTTGATAAAATATATATGTAATGGGATAAAGCAAGTTAATTTAGAATACCATTGACTTTAGTTTGTTATCCAACATCAACTGGAGACATCTGTCATAACAGCTTTTCAAACACTGATCACTTTTATCACCCTTTGACCGACCTATCGGACCAACCGTGTGGATCACATCTGGAAAACAAAAAACAGAATATTATCTCAAACAGATTTACACAGAGCTTTACAAATATCACACCATGCAAAGACAAAAACCCCCCAGAGATGACCTGTTATGTAATCACAATGTTCACTATGATGGTCATCTAATTCATTTGTATTTTTTATTTCTCTGGAACTCTATATATACAGTGCCTGTGTTTGTTACGTGAACAAAACCGGCCTTGGTGGCGTCGTGGCAGGCCATCGGTCTACAGGCTGGTAGGTACTGGGTTCGGATCCCAGTCGAGGCATGGGATTTTTAATCCAGATACCGACTCCAAACCCTGAGTGAGTGCTCCGCAAGGCTCAATGGGTAGGTGTAAACCACTTGCACCGACCAGTGATCCATAACTGGTTCAACAAAGGCCATGGTTTGTGCTATACTGCCTGTGGGAAGCGCAAATAAAAGATCCCCTGCTGCCAATCGGAAGAGTAGCCCATGTAATGGCGACAGCGGGTTTCCTCTCAAAATCTGTGTGGTCCTTAACCATATGTCTGACGCCATATAACCGTAAATAAAATGTGTTGAGTGCGTCGTTAAATAAAACATTTCTTTCTTTTGTTATGTGAACAAGTACTCTACATACATTTTATTTTTGCTCTAGTCTGTTGTGGTTGTCGACAACACTGCTTACTTTCTATCTCTCCCTTTCTGTCATCCACCAAACACTACACCAAACCATCACTGTCACCCACCAAACCATCACTGTCACCCACCAAACACTACACCAAGCCAACACTGTCATCCACCAAACACTACACCAAGCCATCAGTCATCCACCAAACACTACACCAAGCCAACACGGTCATCCACCAAACACTACACCAAGTCAACACTGTCAGCCACCAAACACTACACCAAGCCAACACTGTCACCCACCAAACCAAAACTGTCATCCACCAAACACTACACCAAACCATCACTGTCACCCACCAAACACTACACCAAACCATCAGTCATCCACCAAACACTACACCAAGCCATCACTGTCATCCACCAAACACTACACCAAGCCATCACTGTCATCACTACACCAAGCCATCACTGTCATCCACCAACCACTACACCAAGCCATCACTGTCATCACTACACCAAGCCATCACTGTCATCCACCAAACACTACACCAAGCCATCACTGTCATCCACCAAACACTACACCAAGCTATCACTGTCATCCACCACACACTACACCAAGCCATCAGTCATCCACCAAACACTACACCAAACCATCAGTCACCCACCACACACTACACCAAGCCATCAGTGTCATCCACCAAACACTACACCAAGCCATCACTGTCATCCACCACACACTACACCAAGCCATCAGTCATTCACCAAACACTACACCAAACCATCAGTCACCCACCACACACTACACCAAGCCATCACTGTCATCCACCAAACACTACACCAAGCCATCACTGTCATCCACCAAACACTATACCAAGCCAACACTGTCATCCACCAAACACTACACCAAGCCATCACTGTCATCCACCAAACACTACACCAAGTCAACACTGTCAGCCACCAAACACTACACCAAGTCAACACTGTCAGCCACAAAACACTACACCAAACCATATGTCACCCACCAAACACTACACCAAGCCAACACTGTCACCCACCAAACACTACACCAAGCCAACACTGTCATCCACCAAACACTACACCAAGCCATCACTGTCATCCACCAAACACTACACCAAGCCATCACTGTCATCCACCAAACACTACACCAAACCATCACTGTCATCCACCAAACACTACACCAAGTCAACACCTTGTACATTTCATTTTACTTGTTGTTACTGGTGCTGATGTGTGAATGAACAATGAAAAGTTTGGTTTGTTTGACAACACCAATAAAGCACACTGATTTATTAATCATTGGCTACTGGATGTCAAACAATTAATAATTTTGCCATATATAGTCCCAGAGAGAACACCATAATAATATTTATTTCTGTTCATATTTAAATTGCAAAAATATATTACTGTCGTAATATGTATGTATTTTGGAGAAGGCCTAGTAAGTTGTGTAACTTGTGCCTAATCGATTTGTTCTTTAAAAACCAATAAAATATGTGTCAACCCAGAGAGAAAACCTGCTACATTTTTTTCATTAGTAGCAAGGGATCTTTTATATGCACCATCCCAGACAGGATAGCACATACCACAGCCTTTGATATACCAGTCACAGTGCACTGGCTGGAATGAACAATGAGCATGTTCACAAATATGTTAAACAGACACAACAATTTGACTAAGAAAACATTATCTAGTGGTGCGGAATCATTTGTTTATTTGTTGTGTTTTACTAATATATTGTTATTACTACCAGTTGGGCTGTCTGAGAAGATAAAATATTAATAATGAATATTATTAAACCATCGATTACTTCTATTTCTTTTCTTTTCATTTTCTGTCCTTTCAGTTTATTCAATTGTTTTTCACATATGTTTACTTTACTTTGATTGATTGATTTATTTATTGAAAATTGCAGTCGCCATTATTGTACAATTTAATGTTTTTATTACGAGAGGGCCTCGTAAGTTGGATAACTTGTGCCCAATCCTTTTGTGTATATATATTATATGCAATAAAATATGTTTTCAATCAACAGTGAGTGATATACTGATTATACTTACATTTCGCTGGCAGCTTGTATCCTCCAGTGATCTTGGCATCCCCTGCGTCACACCCGTTTAAAGTGCGACATTCCGATAACAGGTGATGCCCAGCCGCTGAGTGAATCGCACCGTCCACTGCAAAAGAAAGGAATGTTTGTGTAGTTAAAGCAAATATTTCAAACTTTTGGAGTATCGCGTCTCATACACTGGGTCACGGGCTTCCGTGACTTTGGTGTACAGTGACGCGATCGTACCGATGAAGAAGAGGAGATGGAGGAAGAGGAAAAGCGCGCCAGGAACGGTACGGGGGGGTGGGGGGGGGGGGGGGGTGGGTGGGTGGGTGGGGGTGGGTGGGTGGGTGGGTGGGTGGGGGTGGGTGGGTGGGTGGGGGGAACCAAAGCTCGCGGCTCAACAGCCAGCGGCGGTCCCTTCTGCGACGCCAACCCCAGCCCAGCCTGAGTTGACGAGACCAGCCCTGCGGGAACCGTCAACCACCAAGAGGGACCGACTCAACACCGCGGTGTGTGACACCCCACGACGACCCTCCATCGCCGACCGTCACGTGGCCCAGGCAGAACTGGCCGGTATCGCCGGTACAGCCAGTCGCCACGCCACAGGCCCGATCAGCCACCGTTGGCAAGAGGAAGGCAACATCACCGACCAACCAGCCAGCCAAGACCGAGAGACCAGCGCCAGTAGTTGCCCCCCCCCCCCCCCCCCCCCCCCCGAAGAGTCCGAGTGGACCGTCGCAGTGAGCGGACTGAAGAAACACCTTCATGAGTACATGCAGGGGGACACGACAGACCCGACCAAGCTCCGTGGCATTTACCTCAACGTGGACTGGAGACCCCTGGAGGACGGCAGCGAGTACGAACTTCACAGCAAGATGTTCGGTACTCACCACACCGTAGTCGTGACGCACCGGAGGGAGCAGACCTATAGACAGGCCATACTTTCGAACAAGTTGGACAACCGGAATCTACATAAGATGATCCGAGCGGTCTCTGGCCCCGACTACAGTACGGTAGTCAATACCCTGTTACGACGCCAACATCTGCTGCCGAACCTCCGGGACACTCCAGCCTCGCCGACGTAACAACCAAACGGCCTTAACGAGGCCACTCTCGTGGACGTATAGACCTTTGTTCAAAAATTCATGTCGAAATTACTTTTTTTTTTTTTTTTTTTTTAATATTATTAAATAGTCCGATCCTCTCTTCTTTCTCTTATTTATTTTTGGACTGTCATTCAAAAATGCTCCAAATTATATAAATATTCGACCGAGCAGTCAATTCTTTTTATTTTTGACTTATTTTTAATCCTACTAATTTCTTTTACTAATTGCTATTTTCAAAATTCTGTCCATTTTCACCCCCCCCCCCCACCCCCTCCACCATCCCAAATCAGCCGTGTTATCTATCTAATTTCATTCTGACTGCCCAATCTAATCTAGCGACCAAATTTAATGAGTAGAATTTTCTTTATTAATTATATTAATTAGAGATGTGCATCAAAATTTTAAAGGCCCACTATTTAATTTTTGGATGTAAATTTCAAAATTGTCCCCTTAATTTTGTTCTGTCCCCGAGCAAGTCACTGGCTATCCAGAGACAGGCCTCGGGACGGACATGCTCGAAACTCGTTAAAATTATTCGCACTCGCACTCGCAGATGTTACAGTATTCTGAATATATAATGCAGATGTTACAGTATTCTGAATATATAATGCAGATGTTACAGTATTCTGAAAATAGAATGCAGATGTTACAGTATTCTGAATATAGAATGCAGATGTTACAGTATTCTTAATATATAATGTAGATGTTACAGTATTCTGAATATATAATACAGATGTTACAGTATTCTGAATATATAATGCAGATGTTACAGTATTTTGAATATGTAATACAGATGTCACTGTATTCTGAATATATGATGTAGATGTTACAGTATTCTGAATATATAATACAGATGTTACAGTATTCTGAACATAGAATGTAGATGTTACAGTATTCTGAACATGTAATACAGATGTTACAGTATTCTGAACATAGAATGTAGATGTTACCGTTTTCTGAATATGTAATACAGATGTTACAGTATTCTGAATATGTAATACAGATGTTACAGTATTCTGAATATGTAATGTAGATGTTACAGTATTCTGAGTATATAATGTAGATGTTACAGTATTCTGAATATGTAATACAGATGTTACAGTATTCTGAATATATAATGTAGATGTTACAGTATTCTGAATATATAATGTAGATGTTACAGTATTCTGAATATGTAATACAGATGTTACAGTATTCTGAATATATAATACAGATGTTACAGTATTCTGAATATATAATACAGATGTTACAGTATTCTGAATATATAATGTAGATGTTACAGTATTCTGAATATATAATGAATGCATATGTTACAGTATTCTGAATATATAATGCAGATGTTACAGTATTCTGAATATATAATGCAGATGTTACAGTATTCTGAATATATAATGCAGATGTTACAGTATTCTGAAAATATAATGCAGATGTTACAGTATTCTGAATATATAATACAGATGTTACAATATTCTGAATATATAATGTAGATGTTACAGTATTCTGAATATGTAATGCAGATGTTACAACATTAGTTTGGTTTAACTAAAATGCAATGACTCCACAACTCTTTGAAAAACTATATCTGGGACAGAAAGACAAATGGAGACAAAACATATAGTGCCCTCCAGTTGGACCGGTGGGGGACTACTAACGCAGGAATATAACATGGGCGTGATAGTCCAAATAAATAACATTGGAATATAACATGGGTGTGATAGTCCAAATAATTAACAATGGAATATAACATGGGCGTGATAGTCCAAATAATTAACATTGGAATATAACATGGGCGTGATAGTCCAAATAATTAACATTGGAATATAACATGGGCGTGATAGTCCAAATAAATAACATTGGAATATAACATGGGTGTGATAGTCCAAATAAATAACATTGGAATATAACAGGGGCGTGATAGTCCAAATAAATAACATTGGAATATAACAGGGGCGTGATAGTCCAAATAAATAACATTGGAATATAACGGGCGTGATAGTCCAAATAAATAACATTGGAATATAACAGGGGCGTGATAGTCCAAATAAATAACATTGGAATATAACATGGGCGTGATAGTCCAAATAAATAACATTGGAATATAACAGGGGCGTGATAGTCCAAATAAATAACATTGGAATATAACAGGGGCGTGATAGTCCAAATAAATAACATTGGAATATAACAGGGGCGTGATAGTCCAAATAAATAACACTGGAATATAACATGGGTGTGATCGTCCAAATAAATAACATTGGAATATAACATGGGTGTGATGGTCCAAATAATTAACATTGGAATATAACATGGGTGTGATAGTCCAAATAAATAACATGGGAATATAACATGGGTGTGATAGTCCAAATAAATAACATGGGAATATAACATGGGTGTGATAGTCCAAATAATTAACATTGGAATATAACATGGGTGTGATAGTCCAAATATTAACATTGGAATATAACATGGGTGTGATAGTCCAAATAAATAACATTGGAATATAACATGGTTCTGATAGTCTAAATAAATAACACTGGAATATAACATGGGTGTGATAGTCCAAATAAATAACAAGGGAGTGATAGTCCAAATAAATAACAAGGGAATATAACATGGGTGTGATAGTCTAAATAACAAGGGAATATAACATGAGTCAGATATTCTAAATAACAAGGGAATATATAATGTGTGTGGCAGTCAAAATAACATTGGAATATAACATGGGTGTGATAGTCTAAATAACAAGATAATATAACATGGGTGTGATAGGCTGAATAACAAGGGAATATAACCTGGGTGTGATAGGCTGAATAACAAGATAATATTAAATGGGTGTGATAGGCTGAATAACAAGGGAATATAACATGGGTGAGATAGTCTAAATAAGATAATATAACATGGGTGTGATAGGCTGAATAACAAGGGAATATAACATGGGTGAGATAGTCTAAATAACAAGATAATATAACATGGGTGAGATAGTCTAAATAACATGGGAATATAACATGGGTGAGATAGTCTAAATAACAAGATAATATAACATGGGTGTGAAAGTCCAAATAAATAACATTGAAATATAACATGGGTGTGATAGTCCAAATAAATAACAAGGGAATATAACATGGGTGTGATAGTCCAAATAAATAACAAGGGAATATAACATGGGTGTGACAGTCTAAATAACAAGGGAATATAACATGAGTCAGATATTATAAAGAACAAGGGAATATATAATGTGTGTGGCAGTCAAAATAACATTGGAATATAACATGGGTGTGATAGTCTGAAAAACTACGTAATATAGCATGGGTGTGATAGTCTGTATAACAAGGGAATATAACATGGGTGTGATAGTCTAAATAAATAACATGGGAATATAACATGGGTGTGATAGTCTAAATAACAAGATAATATAACATGGGTGAGATAGTCTAAATAACAAGATAATATAACATGGGTGTGATAGGCTGAATAACAAGGGAATATAACATGGGTGTGATAGGCTGAATAACAAGGGAATATAACATGGGTGAGATAGTCTAAATAACAAGATAATATAACATGGGTGTGATAGGCTGAATAACAAGGGAATATAACCTGGGTGTGATAGGCTGAATAACAAGATAATATTAAATGGGTGTGATAGGCTGAATAACAAGGGAATATAACATGGGTAAAATAGTCTAAATAAGATAATATAACATGGGTGTGATAGGCTGAATAACAAGATAATATAACATGGGTGAGATAGTCTAAATAACAAGATAAGTATTCTGAAAATATAATGCAGATGTTACAGTATTCTGAATATATAATACAGATGTTACAATATTCTGAATATATAATGTAGATGTTACAGTATTCTGAATATGTAATGCAGATGTTACAACATTAGTTTGGTTTAACTAAAATGCAATGACTCCACAACTCTTTGAAAAACTATATCTGGGACAGAAAGACAAATGGAGACAAAACATATAGTGCCCTCCAGTTGGACCGGTGGGGGACTACTAACGCAGGAATATAACATGGGCGTGATAGTCCAAATAAATAACATTGGAATATAACATGGGTGTGATAGTCCAAATAATTAACAATGGAATATAACATGGGCGTGATAGTCCAAATAATTAACATTGGAATATAACATGGGCGTGATAGTCCAAATAATTAACATTGGAATATAACATGGGCGTGATAGTCCAAATAAATAACATTGGAATATAACATGGGCGTGATAGTCCAAATAAATAACATTGGAATATAACAGGGGCGTGATAGTCCAAATAAATAACATTGGAATATAACAGGGGCGTGATAGTCCAAATAAATAACATTGGAATATAACGGGCGTGATAGTCCAAATAAATAACATTGGAATATAACAGGGGCGTGATAGTCCAAATAAATAACATTGGAATATAACATGGGCGTGATAGTCCAAATAAATAACATTGGAATATAACAGGGGCGTGATAGTCCAAATAAATAACATTGGAATATAACAGGGGCGTGATAGTCCAAATAAATAACATTGGAATATAACAGGGGCGTGATAGTCCAAATAAATAACACTGGAATATAACATGGGTGTGATCGTCCAAATAAATAACATTGGAATATAACATGGGTGTGATGGTCCAAATAATTAACATTGGAATATAAAATGGGTGTGATAGTCCAAATAAATAACATGGGAATATAACATGGGTGTGATAGTCCAAATAAATAACATGGGAATATAACATGGGTGTGATAGTCCAAATAATTAACATTGGAATATAACATGGGTGTGATAGTCCAAATATTAACATTGGAATATAACATGGGTGTGATAGTCCAAATAAATAACATAGGAATATAACATGGGTGTGATAGTCCAAATAATTAACATGGGAATATAACATGGGTGTGATAGTCCAAATAATTAACATTGGAATATAACATGGGTGTGATAGTCCAAATATTAACATTGGAATATAACATGGGTGTGATAGTCCAAATAAATAACATAGGAATATAACATGGGTGTGATAGTCCAAATAATTAACATTGGAATATAACATGGGTGTGATAGTCCAAATAAATAACAAGGGAATATAACATGGGTGTGATAGTCCAAATAAATAACAAGGGAATATAACATGGGTGTGATAGTCTAAATAACAAGGGAATATAACATGGGTGTGATAGGCTGAATAACAAGGGAATATAACAGGGTGAGATAGTCTAAATAACAAGATAATATAACATGGGTGTGATAGGCTGAATAACAAGGGAATATAACCTGGGTGTGATAGGCTGAATAACAAGATAATATTAAATGGGTGTGATAGGCTGAATAACAAGGGAATATAACATGGGTGAGATAGGTCTAAATAACAAGATAATATAACATGGGTGTGATAGGCTGAATAACAAGGGAATATAACATGGGTGTGATAGGCTGAATAACAAGGGAATATAACATGGGTGTGATAGTCCAAATAAATAACATAGGAATATAACATGGGTGTGATAGTCCAAATAATTAACATTGGAATATAACATGGGTGTGATAGTCCAAATAAATAACATTGGAATATAACATGGTTCTGATAGTCTAAATAAATAACATTGGAATATAACATGGGTGTGATAGTCCAAATAAATAACAAGGGAATATAACATGGGTGTGATAGTCCAAATAAATAACAAGGGAATATAACATGGATGTGATAGTCTAAATAACAAGGGAATATAACATGGGTGTGATAGGCTGAATAACAAGATAATATAACATGGGTGTGATAGGCTGAATAACAAGGGAATATAACCTGGGTGTGATAGGCTGAATAACAAGATAATATAACATGGGTGTGATAGGCTGAATAACAAGGGAATATAACATGGGTGAGATGGTCTAAATAACAAGATAATATAACACGGGTGTGATATGCTGAATAACAAGGGAATATAACATGGGTGTGATAGGCTGAATAACAAGGGAATATAACATGGGTGTGATAGGCTGAATAACAAGGGAATATAACATGGGTGAGATAGTCTAAATAACAAGATAATATAACATGGGTGTGATAGGCTGAATAACAAGGGAATATAACATGGGTGTTGTAGTGGTCAAATAATCGGGTTTAAATTAATTAACTGTGTTGTGAAGTTCACTAGAGTACTTTTAGTTAGTTGAGGGAAAATTCCACTTTCGTTTAATTTTATTGTCGATTATATATCACCCATTGCTTTACCATGGGCCAAGGGAGATAATTCTAACGTAATGGCAACCAACCATGTGCAGACGACCAAGATTAAAGAACGCCTAAAACAATGGTAAAGAAAATATACATGTCATCCCCACGTTTAATATAAATCTTTTGATTTTCTATGTAACAAACTTCCTTTATGTTTCTTGGGTTATTGATTTTAACGTTATATATATATGTAAAAACACATTTTTATATGTCACATGGATGGCTCGATTGTACCGTAAATTACCGTAAATGTTGTAATTACAAAATAGTGAATATATAATTTTCAAGTATTTAGTTCTTTTATATTTTATATCTTTCAGTCAATCTGTATTTTGGATCCCTAAGAATAAGAAAACAATTCATGAACAAGAATAAAGAACTTCAGTTTGAACACATGTGTTTGGTTGTCAACAGCATTGACATTGTTATTTAACCATGGATAGTGAAGAAGATAGAGAAACAAGTGAGCGTGGTGAAGAAACAAGATCAAGAAAAATGACTGAAAAGGGGTTACAGTGTAGTAAAGAAATAAAATCCAAAAAGATTGATCATGTATTTAAGCAACTTAAGAAAGAATATCAACATGTTGATAGTGCAATGACCTCGTGTGACTTTTCCAAGGAATCTATCAAGAATGTTCGTTGTGCATATGCAAAGTGGCTTAAATTACTTGATAATTTATATGAAGTTCGCAAAGAATATGCAGATCTTCTTGAAGAACCGGACCGTTCCAGATTCAAGGACGAGTGCAGTAGCCAAGATCGTATTCTATTAAAGTTAAAAGCATCTGTAGATCAATACTTCATGAGAACTGGAGCTACCCAGAGAGAAAGTGAAGAATGGGCACAGATCAGTAATGCTTCATCTAGGAAAGGTTCCATAATATCAAGAGGCAGCCATTCATCTTTGGCAAGCTCGATATCCTCCGCAAAGCTGCAGGAAAGTCAAAGAAAGGCAGAGCTTATGGCTAAGGCCAAGGCATTGAAAGAGAAGCAAAGATTAGAAGTCGCTAAATTGGAAATCAAAATGAGAGAAGAGGAACTTGAGCTACAAACACAACTTGATATTTCAGAGGCAAAATCTAAGGTTCTTGACAGTTTTGAAAGCGGACAGAACATAACTGGTAACGAAACACGATTTTCATTGACTCCTGCAGAAAAACCTTCTGAGTTTGAGCATGCTAACATTACAGATAATTCATTTGGACAAGTAACTGATAGAACCAAACTTAATCCCAAGGCATCGCCATTCGTGCCAGTGGATGGAAATGTACTACGTATTCAGACGGACACAGATTCTAATGTGATCAAGTCAGTTGTGCAACAGCTTCGAAAACCTAACCCAGACATACAAAAGTTTAGTGGTGATCCGCTTCAATACCAAAAGTTCAAAAGGCAATTCTATACCAAAATAGTTATGAATTCAGACAACGACGACGAAAGGATGAGTTATCTTGAACAATTTACTACCGGAGAAGCATATCGAGTTGTGAAAGGATATAGCTATTTGGATGCAAGCAGGGGTTACATTGCCGCATGTAAAGAATTAGAAGAAAGGTATGGAAATGAAGAAGCTATTGCTACTGCCTTGGTAAAACGCGCACTAAATTGGCCGAATGTGAAATACAATGACGCGAAGGCTCTCGACGAATACCCCATCTTCCTTACAGAATGTGAAAATGCTGTACATGCTATATCTGCAGTAAGAGTTCTTGAATACCCTGACAACTTACGCAAGTTAGTCATGAAACTACCCTCTAATTATCATGAAAAATGGAGAAGCTGTATTCAGAACATGCGTAGTTCTGGCAAAGTTATAGAATTTCACGACCTTGTGGAATTTGTAAAGAAAGAAGCCAAGAAAGTGATAGACCCCATGTATGGTAAGGAAGCCATGCAAACTGATGATAAATCGCTGCCCCTCAGCAAAAAATCCAACTTTGTTCCTCCTAGATACAAAGCAAGAGGATCATTTGCCACAAATGTTGCCAAGTCCGACCAAACAAAACAAAACATTAACGTAAATAGTAACTCGATCAACACAAGCAAACCAGTTAACAAAGCTGTTCAAAAACCATGTATCTACTTTAGCGAGAATTCTCATTCCATAGACTCTTGTGATAAATTGGCTTCTAAGCCCCATGTTGATAAACTAGCATTCCTGCGCTCGAAAGGCGTTTGCTTCCGGTGTCTAGTTCATGGACATATCAGTAGAAACTGTGATAAAAGGGCCATATGTAGAAGTTGTGAAGGAAATCATCAAACTATTCTCCACGTGAACAAGGAAGAGGACAAAAACATAATTAGTGCGTGCACAGATTTAGATAACAGTGTTGGTGCGTATAAGAAGGCCGGCGCAGGCGAATGTACTTTAGCTATCATCCCAGTTAAAGTAGCCATGAAAGATAGTCTGAAAATTGTTGAAACTTACGCTTTCTTAGACCCAGGTAGTACAGTGTCGTTTTGCTCAGAGTCCTTGATTAAGAAGTTAGGATGTAGTGGAAAAAAGATGGAAATCACAATTGATACCATGGGAAAGTCCCATACCATGTACTCCTATGCCATCAAAGGACTTCAAGTATTTGATTTAGATGAAGAAAATCCTATCCCGCTACCTGTCGTGTACTCAAAAGATAGATTACCAGTAACGAAGAACCACATACCTTCCTCGTCTGACGTGTCGCATTTCTCTCACCTGCAAGGCATTAACATACCCGAGATAGATTCAGAGGTAGGCTTGCTCATTGGAGGAAATGTTCCAGATGCATATTCTCCATCTGAAATTAGAACAGGTCCACAAGGTAGCCCTCACGCAACCAGAACTCGTCTAGGCTGGATACTCTGGAACGTAATGCACTCAACACCACAAGAAACCAGAAATCGATTTCAAACTATGAGAACTGAGATCCTTGTAGCCAAGGAAGCCGAAGAACTAAAAGAACTTGATAAGATTGTAAGAAAAAGTATAAATTTTGACTTTCCAGAGAAAACCATTGACGATAAGAAAGAAATGTCTCAAGAGGATAAGAAATTCTTTGAGACGGTAACAGAATCTATAAATCTGCAAAATGGGCACTACTACATTAAGCTGCCATTTAGAAACGAAAATGTTAGGATGCCAGACAACAGCAAACAAGCTCTACAGCGTTTGAATAGTCTCAAGAAAAGATTTGTCCATGATCCCAAGTTTCGTGATGACTACAAGAAATTTATGAGTAACATTATTGACAAAGGATATGCCGAGAAAGTACCTGAGGAGAAAATTAAAGGTCAAGATGGAAAATTGTGGTATGTACCTCACCACTGTGTATACCATCCCAGAAAGCCTGGGAAAATATGTGTGGTTTTCGACTGTGCAGCTAGCTACCAAGGTGTGTCATTAAACAACATGCTTCTACAAAGTCCTGACCTTACAAGTAACTTGATAGGAATTTTAGTGAGATTTCGCCAAGAACCGGTAGCCGTCATGGGAGATATAGAAACAATGTTTTACCGTGTAAGAGTACCCGAAGAAGACGGCAACTTTCAGAGATTCTTCTGGTGGCCGGATGGAAACTATGATCAAGAACCAGAGGTGTATCGGATGTTAGTACATCTATTTGGATCAGTCTCATCCTCCAGTTGTGCAACATTTGCCCTACAACAGATAGCCAATGACAAGAAAGACACGTTCGATGCCGAGGTCATAAACCTTGTCAAGACAAACTTTTATGTTGACGATTGCCTTGTATCTGCAGCCACAGAAGACAAGGCAACATACCTTGTAAAGGAAGTTAGCAACCTATGCATGGAGGCTGGATTTCGACTAACAAAGTGGATTAGTAACAGTCATACTGTAATGAAAAGCATACCCACTGAAGAAAGAGCCAAAGAAGTGAAAACATTGAACCTTGAGTGTGAAAAGCTTCCCAGTGAACGTGCTCTAGGAGTATTCTGGTTCGTAGAATCCGACTCTCTCGGGTTCAAGATATGCGAAAGAATCCAACGAAATACAAGAAGGGGAATCCTGTCAGTTGTTAGCAGTGTGTACGATCCTCTTGGGTTTGCCGCACCATTCATATTGACTGCCAAACAACTTCTCCAAAGTCTGTGCAAAAGAGACATTGGATGGGATGATGAGATAGACTGTGTGAGCCTAAAGCTGTGGCAAAAGTGGCAAGAGGATCTGCCTAAACTCGAAGAGATTCAGATACAGCGATGTACAAGCCAAAAAACTTTGGCCGGGTAGTGCTGTGTCAACTGCATATGTTTACTGATGCAAGTGACTGTGGTTATGGTGTGGTAGCCTATCTTCGTTTGATGAATGTGGACAATGATGTTCACTGTGCTCTAATTATGGCCAAGTCAAGAGTGACTCCGTTGAAGAAAATAACAATACCACGTATGGAACTTACCGCTGCAACAGTTGGCGTTCGACTGTGTAAGGTATTAACTGATGAACTTCAATACAACATTGATGAAACCTTCTTTTGGACTGACAGCATGTCTGTTCTAAGGTACATTGCCAACAACACTTCAAGGTTCCAAACGTTCGTGGCTAATCGCGTTGCGCTTATCAGAGAAAGTACAGGTGAGACAGTGGAAATACATGAATTCTAAATGTAATCCAGCTGATTGTGCATCAAGAGGCATGAGCTTTGACAAGTTCCTGCAGCATAAACAGTGGTTTGAGGGACCAACTTTCCTATGGAAGCCACAGAAAGATTGGCCGCAAGAAATTGACATACCATGCACCATTCCTAATGACGATCCTGAAGTCAAGAAGTCCGTAAACTGCGTACTAACAAATGGAACCAACATAATTGATAAACTTATCAATTATTACTCAAGCTGGAGTAAGCTGAAAAGGGCAGTTGGTTGGATCATTCTGATAATGAACAGACTACACCAAAAGGCTGTTGAGCGTAAACAGCTCTACACTGAATTAGAAATGACCGAGCCCAATCCTGTTCTCAGGTGTAATCTTGTTCAAAAGAAATTGGAAGCAACCAAGATCCCAGATGATGTGAGTTGTGAAAATGTGTTGACAACAGATACACTTAAGAAGGCTGAAATGGCTCTGATTCAACATGTTCAAGCTCAGCACTTTCACAAAGAGCTAAGAGCTATGACAGATAAAGAATCTAAGAAAGATTTAAACAAGGGAGTTGGGAAAAATAGTCCTTTGTATAAGCTAGATCCCTTTCTAAGTGACAGTGTTATTCGAGTGGGAGGACGTCTTGAAAGGGCTCATATTCAATATGATATGAAACATCCCGTTGTGTTACCCAAGAACTGTGTTGTGTCAAAGTTGATCTTAGAAGAGATTCATAGATTAGTTGGACATATGGGAAAGAATGCCATGCTTTCTCTCTTGAGACAAAGGCATTGGATTCTTGGAGCAAGAACTAGTATCAAAGGAATTGTGTCAAAGTGTGTCATATGCCGAAAATATAAAGCCCCACCAGGTGAACAGAAAATGGCAGACCTTCCCGAAGAGCATCTGAAACCAGACTTGCCACCTTTCTCGCATGTCGGCATGGACTATTTCTGACCATTTCAAGTGAAACGTGGACGTAGCTGTGTTAAAAGATATGGAGTTATATTCACATGTTTAAATATTCGTGCTGTCCATCTTGAAGTTGCAAGTAGCTTGGATACCGATTCGTGCATTAACGCTATAAGAAGGTTCATCGCTAGGCGCGGATCGCCTAAACTCATTAGATCAGATAATGGTACCAACCTAGTTGGAAGTGAGAGAGAACTCCGAGAAGAACTTTCCAATCTAAACCAGACAAAGCTGCATTCATCACTTCTTAAAAAGGGAATTGATTGGTACTTCAATACCCCTGCGGCGTCTCACCATGGTGGTGTTTGGGAACGCATGATTCGTTCTGTGAGAAAAATTCTTTATTCGATCATGCAAGAGCAAACCGTGAAATTAGATGATGAATGTCTTTATACCCTCCTTTGTGAAGTCGAAGCGATTTTAAATGGCAGGCCTATCACAGACGTGCCATGTGACCCACATGACCTGTCACCACTCACTCCTAATCACCTGTTGTTGCTGCGGTCTGGTGACAAGATGCCTCCGGGAGTGTTCAACAAAGCTGATACATACTGTCGGCGGCGGTGGCGTCAAGTCCAATACTTGGCGGATGTATTTTGGAAACGATGGATTAGGGAGTATCTACCCCTACTGCAAGATAGACAAAAATGGTTGACTAGAAAAAGAAATCTTGCTGTTGGAGACATTGTGCTTGTGATGGACAGTTCACCAAGGAATGCCTGGTCACTCGGCCGGATTACTGAAGTTGTTATGGACAAGAAAGGACTTGTGCGAACAGTGAAACTGAAAACAGCTTCTTCTGAACTTGTCCGTCCCATCGACAAACTTTGTGTCATAGTATCTCAGGAAAACTGAACTTGCCCTTCCCATTGGCAAACTGTGTGTCATTGTGTCAGGATAACTTGGAACTTGAAATTTCAGAAGTGCTTTGAGAACACTAAAGTTATTTGATTATTTGACTTTAATAACTTTATTCTAAGGGTTTATTATTTGACTTAGTGGTTTGTTATTTGACCAGATATTTGTGTTATAATTGTACCTTTAGTATGTTACAATTAGGAGGCCGGAATGTAGTGGTCAAATAATCGGGTTTAAATTAATTAACTGTGTTGTGAAGTTCACTAGAGTACTTTTAGTTAGTTGAGAGAAAATTCCGCTTTCGTTTAATTTTATTGTCGATTATATATCACCCGTTGCTTTACCATGGGCCAAGGGAGATAATTCTAACGTAATGGCAACCAACCATGTGCAGACGACCAAGATTAAAGAACGCCTAAAACAATGGTAAAGAAAATATACATGTCATCCCCACGTTTAATATAAATCTTTTGATTTTCTATGTAACAAACTTCCTTTATGTTTCTTGGGTTATTGATTTTAACGTTATATATATATGTAAAAACACATTTTTATATGTCACATGGATGGCTCGAATGTACCGTAAATTACCGTAAATATTGTAATTACAAAATAGTGAATATATAAATTTCAAGTATTTAGTTCTTTTATATTTTATATCTTTCAGTCAATCTGTATTTTGGATCCCTAAGAATAAGAAAACAATTCATGAACAAGAATAAAGAACTTCAGTTTGAACACATGTGCTTGGTTGTCAACAGGTGTGATAGGCTGAATAACAAGATAATATAACATGGGTGTGATAGGCTGAATAACAAGATAATATAACATCAGTGTGATAGGCTGAATAACAAGGGAATATAACATGGGTGTGATAGGCTGAATAACAAGGGAATGTAACATGGGTGTGATTTATCTTACCTCCCCCGCCTCCGAGAAGTGAAGAATTTGCAGCATTCACAATGATGTCTATTTCAAGCCGAGTTATGTCCCCTTGCCATAGTGAAACCTTTTTGTTGATGTCTTCATTTACTGGAAAAGGCTGCTTAATGTCACCTACAAACACAAGACAAGATTATCAGCTCTACTTGTGCACTTGTTCACAAACACTATACAATCAAATACGTAATAATAAATGTGATGAAAATATTTTATATTTTACATTTTCTTTGTATGCATTCCTTACTCTCACATCAGACTTAACTATTTCAAATTATAATCTATACAAGTGTTTCCAGTTATTTTGAAATAATTAAATTTTCTTTGCGTCTATACACTTTACGGCAATCTGAATGGTCCAGAGGTGCTTACTTTTTTCCGTTCATATCTCGATAAACTAAAAAAAATTAAGCCACGCCTACTACACCACCCCCCCCCCCCCCCAACATGACAAAATACCAATATAAAGTGATGTCATCAGATATGAGGTTCCCGAGATGTTATTTTTACGTTCATCGAGAAATGAACAAACTCATGTTGCTACGTCTGGACCAATGGGATGATGCTAAATTGTGATGAATGTAAGAGAAATTTAATTACAACAGTAATCATTAGAAAGCCATATATGTGTAGATTACTGCAGATATCAACAATAAAACCGATACTTGGCTATTGCTCATGTGTTGTCATTATCCACCTCAGTTCATCCAAACTATGACAGACTGGGCTTGTGTTTAGTGGGTTGTATTAACAAACATAAAATAAATGTTGAATCCTAAGTTTTACATTTCAAAATTCCCCCTCCCCCTAAAACCCCCAAGTATAAACTAAAAAGAAAGCAGAAGTATTGACTAACTAAACAGCCGATATTTTATTGTATACCAATTTAATCTTATTATTGAACAGAGTCCTCCCTACAGATTGCATGGTAATAAAAGCAGATTTTCTTGTATTATGCGTATCATACAAGGCTCCAAATTGACAGAGGACAGGAAAAAATCCTCAATTTCTACCATTTGCTTCCATCTTTATATTTTATACAGTAAATGGGGTTTTCAGGGTAGAAGGTGGAGGATTTTGAGAAGTAAAACTACTAAATTTACAAACTGATTTGATAAATATAAATACTTTCATATGACTTTTCTGTCTTTTTCTTTCCAGGAATTTTTGTTTTAGTTTTTTCCTTGTAATAGTCTGGCCAAGTCAAAATTTCTGACAAACTCAAGTGTTTGTCTCTACATTTGTATTTATTTCTTCTGTCTTCCAGTTTCATGTTCAGGTAGAGTTCTGAAATACAGTAAACATCACCGGCTGTAACTAAGAACACACATTAAAATTAGAGTGATCACCGGCTGTAACTAAGAACACACATTAAAATCAGATTGATCACTGGCTGTAACTAAGAACACACATTAAAATCAGAGTGATCACCGGCTGTAACTAAGAACACACATTAAAATTAGAGTGATCACCGCCTGTAACAAAGAACACACATTAAAATCAGAGTGATCACCGGCTGTAACTAAGAACACACATTAAAATCAGAGTGATCACCGGCTGTAACTAAGAACACACATTATCCGATGAACATGAAAGAAATCTCAAAACAGTGAGATCAAATTTGTTAGTTTCAACTACCAAGCTCACTGATAACAGAGATTTCTTACACACTCATTGGTGAGAACATCATGCGTTATGACATGACATGTTCTATTGATTTAAAAACAGCTGTCATTACAACCATACCATCTAATGAAAACAAGCATTCTTAAGGCCCTGCTACACGATACGAGTCACTCGGATTGGAACGCCAACAAGCAAATCGTAACTGAATCGGCCTGAGTCACTCGTACGAGTCGAAGTTTAGAACCTGTTCTATTTTCATACGATTGAATCGGATGTTTGGGGATGTTGACCAATCTGATCGTGGCACACATAACCTCCACGTTCTGAGTGTAATGGCTGAAAACTTTGTTCGCTTGTCGTCAGTACAGACCCAACAGCTCACAGAAAGAAAAGAAAGAAATGTTTTATTTAACGACGCACCCAACACATTCCATTCACGGTTACACGGCGTCAAACATATGGTTAAGGACCACACAGATTTTGAGAGGAAACCCGCTGTCGCCACTTCATGTGCCACTCTTTCCGATTAGCAGCAAGGGATCTTTTATTTGCGCTTCCCACAGGCAGGATAGCACAAACCATGGCCTTTGTTGAACCAGTTATGGATCACTGGTCGGTGCAAGTGGTTTACACCTACCCATTGAGCCTTGCGGAGCACTCACTCAGGGTTTGGAGTCGGTATCTGGATTAAAAATCCCATGCCTCGACTGGGATCCGAACCCAGTACCTACCAGCCTGTAGACCGATGTTTTTCAACGATGTCACGTTTCATACGATTGACAAGTACCGTGTGACTCATGCGATTGACTCGTACGAGTGACTCGGTCCGATTCTATCGTATCGTGTAGCAGGCCCTTTAAAGTACTGCTAATGCAATAAATGTCTTCTAAAGGGCCTAATCAATTTTTATTTCTCCTAAGTTCAAGGGTGATAACTCTCTAAAAAACACCCTATCCTCAGGAAAGTCAAACTTGATCTGTAACTATATTTAGTAAAGCCATACGCATAATTCCAGCTCAATATCTTAAAGCATTGTGAAAAAATATGGGGGGGGGGGGGGGGGGGGGGGGGGGGGGGGGGGGGGGGGGGGGGGGGGGGGAAATGGAACAGACAAATTATGGACGTTTGGACAGACAGATGAAGATAAAACCTATGGAAAAAACCTATGTAATTTTAGTCATATAAATGTTTTATTAGTCAGAAACATCTCAGCAAACTCATGACAGTCTCTTTAACTAATTTTTAAAAATTAAAAAACTGGCGACACTTTAATCTGTAAAACAATAAATTAAATGATTACACTACCTATCTTTTTGTCATGGTTACCTTTCATGTTTTCGTGATGGTCTTTTGTTATCTGAGATCTGGTTATGTAAGTTTTCACTTCTCTTTTTCCAGCTGAATGCCCCGCAGTAACTGGGCAATCCTTGCTTAGTGTGTGGGTATTTTTTGTAACACCTACAAAAAATATATGTGGTAAATTACAAGCATAGTCCACTCCTTTAGGACAATGATATTATAACTATAATATTTTTTACTCTGTCTATAATACACCCCCCCCACAACAAAAACAACCCTTCTAAAATAGTCATGGATGGATGGATGGTCAAAAACATGAAAAAAAGGTAGTCTTTGTAGAAACTATTTGTTCTCTGATCAGTTCACCAAAATATAAACCTTATATTTGTTTAGATATCAACACTAGTAATAGGCCTGATTGTTTTAATGTGTATTCATTATTAACATAGGCGTCAGAAAACATTTTATTGAACAAAGTACAAAAGGATCAGGGACAAGTTTACAAACTTACAATATACGTTGTGACAATATTACATGTATTAAATTTATCTAAAACTTAAAGGTTACGTTAAAATAATCATCAAACCACTCTCATAAACAATCCTACTTCTTATATTTGTTTTTATATATTAAGTATAAATTAAAGAGTCCAGCTGATAAACGTTTAATCAATGACTGGCTGGTAGATAAACAGTGATGAGTTACTATTATCCTGAGGATTACCAGTCATATCAACCCCACATCATAATGTCTGTGCTTTCCAAGGACCAAAATATCCCCAGTCCATAACATCCGCAGGTAGGCCTATTATGTAAATAATAAAATAATTCATATGTTAAAACATGTATAAATGATTTGAAGTTTAGAAATGCTGTTTTGCTTATGTTTTGTTTTAAATTGACAAAATTGCATTTATTTAGGATAGCACATACCACATACAAAGGATAGGCCTTTGATATACCAGTCGTGGTGCATTGGCTGGAGCAAGAAATAGCCCAATGGGCCCACCGATGGGGATCAATCCCAGACCGACCGCGCATCAAGCGAACGCTTTACCCAAGGGCATATTCAGTGGGATGCTACAAAATGGCTGAACCCGTTATACATATATATATAATAGCCGTCACATTTAACCATTTTATTAATTAACTATATGATTATACTTGTTAATATTCAGTGGGATGCTACAAAATGGCTGCACCCGTTATATATATATAATAGCCGTCACATTTAACCATTTTATTAATTAACTCTATGATTATACTTGTTGATATTCAGTGGGATGCTACAAAATGGCTGCACCCGTTATATATATATATAATAGCCGTCACATTTAACCATTTTATTAATTAACTATATGATTATACTTGTTGATATTCAGTGGGATGCTACAAAATGGCTGCACCCATTATATATATATAATAGCCGTCACATTTAACCATTTTATTAATTAACTCTATGATTATACTTGTTGATATTCAGTGGGATGCTACAAAATGGCTGCACCCGTTATATATATATAATAGCCGTCACATTTAACCATTTTATTAATTAACTCTATGATTATACTTGTTGATATTCAGTGGGATGCTACAAAATGGCTGCACCCGTTATATATATATAATAGCCGTCACATTTAACCATTTTATTAATTAACTCTATGATTATACTTGTTGATATTCAGTGGGATGCTACAAAATGGCTGCACCCGTTATATATATATATATATAATAGCCGTCACATTTAACCATTTTATTAATTAACTCTATGATTATACTTGTTGATATTAAGCAATAATGTGCATTATATATCGTTGAATGTGCATACCAGTCCAAAAGCCTTGCGCGAGCATCCCTTTAACAAACATTAGAATTATCAGAAAAGCATTAAATAAACAGATATTCATTTTCTAAGCTAAAATATATACATACATACATCTATGTTAATAAATACAAAGATTACATTTGCCGAAGACATTATAATTTCTTGCAAACTCAGGAATAGTCCCTTTTAAGCACCTAGTACAACAGTTTACCAAGTCTTTATGATATTTTCTTTCATTTATGTGTATAAATAATAAAATAAGAAAAAAGACGACATAGATTCTGTTGTACTGTTTGCATGGTTATGCCACGTCCATAACAGATAATATTGCCGATAGCTCTGTAATTATTTACTACATGTACGTAAAACAAACTATTATTACACACAGTATCACTATTATTACCAGTATTATAAATAATTATTATAAACTTTTGTCATTATTAACAGAGCAGAATTTTGCATATATGTTACACTGGGGTCAAATGTATTTCGAAACATGCCACGTCTGTAAAAGGTTTTGATTAACTGATTAATTAGAACAGAATGATCTTCAATATTAATTATTATACAGACATGTACATGTAGTCATTAATCCATCATCAAAATAAACTTGATTTTTTTTTTTTAAACAGTACTTGAATAAATATGCCACATCCATAATGCTGGAATTACCCATATAGATATTTTGACAATTATTATTGTCCTCTGCCGACAGAGATAACTTTATAACGAAAACGCCGGACTAATCCCATGTTTGACATATAATACCTTAACACTGATCATTTTTGAGTTCGCTAATAAAAATATTTCATGTATTAATCATTAATCATCTGAAATCCAGATTTCCTAAACAGAATATTTTAATTACAAGATTTTCTTCAAACCCAGTCTAGATACGTATGAAAATTAACACTGACTTTATTCAAATTTTAGAATGTGAAGTTTTTAACTTGACTCAGTATATTTTGGTAACGTGTTTATTATTATTTTTTCACCGATTTATTTTGGTAACAGGTCGTTTTGCCTAAGTATTACTAGCTCACCCGAGTTGTTTTGAGCAGGGTCGATTCGTATCTCCAACCGAGTCGTTTTATTTTGTTAATAAAGTACATTTATTCATTGATTTGTCCTATATCCATTGATTTTTAGATGTCACACATTGTGATCTATATTGCGTGTTTATATTTACAGATAAAAATAATATAATTTTGTTTATTTCCAATATAATTTACTCAAGCCATATACACGAAATACGTACAGGCCTTAGATAATATACAGACAATGTATTCACATTAATAATTAATTTATCAACAGTCACGCTGCATACTACTGATGTGCTGTGGTTTCTTATTAAATGTACTACATACCCAGCTGAGGTTCAAATGCAGAGTATGGTATGTTGATTTCACCTAGCTTCAGCTGACAGAAAGTAAACAGCTGATACGGCATTAATATCCAAAGACAGAAAAGTATGTTATATTTGGTAATGAATAATGAATAAATAGAAGAAAAGAATACTTCAAAACCATAATAAATATATGATTTTCTTTTTTCTTTTCTTTTTGGAGGGGGGGGGGGGGGTGTCGAAAAACATTAATGTATTAAGTTTTAAACCCATAACATCAGAAATAAAAAATATTTTGGGAAAAAATTCAGTGTTAAAAAAAATAAAAAATAATAATTTTCTTTTTTACAAATTACAATTAAACTGCATAGGTTCAGGGATCGGACTGAACCACGAAAAGTGTCTTTTGAAGCATGGAACTTGGACAGGACTCTTATTTGTTTAGTTTTAACTTAAAATCCTATTATGGAACTCCCCAAATTGCACAAGAAAGCTCAAATGACCCCCACTGGAGAAAGGCCAGTGAGAACCCTGAGGGTTAAATCATCATTTCTGATACAGGCGTAAAGACAATTGGTGCAACATCCAAGGTAGTAATGACCAAGGCCATATCTCTGCACAATGCAGTCGAATGAGTATTTGGCGAAAGTAGTGGATGACTCCAGAAGACACAACATCATGAAAAATCTACTATCACAGCTATCAACAACCACAACAACATCAATGCAGTAGATCCCAGCACACTGCAACATTGCTGGAAACGAAAAAGCTGATTCACTACCAAAATGTGGAAGCAAGATGATTCAGGAAACAGACCCAACCTCTTATCAATAAATCAAGACAATCATCAAGCGAAAGTAGACAGAAAGATGGAAAACTCGACATGGAGTGACAAACCACGACACATGGGACTCTTGAAAGACGAGTCCAGACTACAATCTTCAGACTTCACACTGGTCACTGCTGCCTGAACTTCCATTTCCACAAGCTTAATATATATATGTCACACAAGCGATGTCAATGTGGCACTGGCCTGCAGACACCAAAAGATATCCTACAACAATGTCCACTCCACAACTCAGAGAGAAGCCACTTCTGGCAGCATGGAACAGACCTACATGAGTACATCAGCCACATGGAATAGACTTACAAGTTACATCAGAAGCTCTGGGGATCCAGGGAGAACCTGCAAACAACTGCCCAATTCATCACTCAGATCGGAATATCTGTATGAGACAATTTTCACAAATTTGAATGAAGAAGATTAGCAACAAGGGATCTTTTATATGCATCATCCCACAGACAAGGTAGTACATACCACAGCCGTTGATATACCAGCCATGGTGCACTGGCTGGAACGAGAAATCGCCCAATGGGCCCTATCAGTTCTAAACATATGCATACGTCCGTATCCGCCTTGTTTATAAAACAGGGATCGATCCCAGACCGACTGCTTTACCACTGGGTTACGTCCCGCCCCCAGTTCATTCAGATTCAGGTTTAGCGATAGTGACAGAATTAGCATACATGGTAGAATATTCAGACGTCTTTACAAAATACGTTTCATGTCTAAAAAGTTTAACCAGTTTCACAATTAAAAATACCCCAAACCCTTTGCCTCGGCCCCATTACTTCTCCATAGACATCAAATATCGACATGTACTGCATGTCTTTATAACCTTTTGGGTTTCGTATCATGGTTTTGCCTTTGCTGGAGTCCATTACGCTAGCTGTTATTATGCATTTGTTTTGAAAGCGAATAGTTTTAGGTACAACATTGTGCGCTATGCGGAAGATCGCATTCGAGTGCATCTTTCACAGGGGAGATAATCCGGTTAGTTGAACAAGGAAAAACCGAAAAGAACCAGCGATGACCAAAATAACACGCTGTAAGTGTAAGTGTAAGTTGATTTGTGAAATGTGTTCCAAGCACACCAAAACACTGGGGGAAAAAAAACACCCCATCTATCTCAGATCGGTTCCTTACATACGGATTACCTGACATTTAATTTTGTTTTACACATATCTATTCTGGTGGGGTTGTAAAATTATTTGCACTTTTCACCGACTTCAGATGCACATTTTGCTACCGTGGAAACCATATAAATGAGGAAATTATCCACCATCGGATAGAATAAACAAAAACAAAAAACCCCACCCTAAACTATTAGGTCCATTTGATTTTCTTTGAGATTTGCTAATAAAAGTCAACTTTCCTATAACACAATAAAAACCAAATCAAAACAAACGTTCTAAAAACGGAAGTAAAGTAAAGTTTGTTTTATTTAACGACGCCACTAGAGCACATTGATTTTTTTATCTTATCATCGGCTATTGGAAACCCGCTGTCGCCACATAGGCTACTCTTTTACGACAGGCAGCAAGGGATCTTTTATTTGCGCTTCCCACAGGCAGGATAGCACAAACCAATGCCTTTGTTGAACCAGTTATGGATCACTGGTTGGTGCAAGTGGTTTACACCTACCCATTGAGCCATGCGGAGCACTCACTCAGGGTTTGGAGTCGGTATCTGGATTAAAAATCCCATGCCTCGACTGGGATCCGAACCCAGTACCTACCAGCCTGTAGACCGATGACCTAACCACGACGCCACCGAGCCCGGTTAAAAACGGAAGCGTTATGGACTAATTTATTGTCAAGGGAATATTCAAAATGACGTGGGGATGGTGACGTCATTCGATTAAAAATGAGCTGCGGAATGCTTTTTTTTTTTTTTTAATTCACACCTATCAAAATAATTGCCAGTTCCATACTGAGCAAACAACGGTGTTCACATTTCTATGTTCTTATTTTTAAATGAATGTAAATTTTATAATTAGGACATTAGTCAATTTGATCAAGTCAGACACGATGAAGCTGTATTTCATGGCAATAAAGAATAAATAAATGGTAAAGACAAGCTATAGAACGTCATTCGTTTCAATGTCATTAGTTTTAACAGGCCCGGCCGTAGCCAACAGGGGGTCGGGGGGGGGGGGGGATATCGGTCGACACCCCGGGCCCCCTACCGGTGACATCTTTTTTCAATATGCCCCCCCCCCCCCCCCCCCCCCCCCCCCCCCCCCCCCCCCCCCCCCCCCCCCCCCCCCCCCCCCCCCCCCCCCCCCCCCCCCCCCCCCCCCCCCCCCCCCCCCCCCCCCCCCCCCCCCCCCCCAAAGCAACTCGGGCGCTTCGTGCCTCACCATAAGCCTAAACGACCCATCCCCAGCCCCTCTCAAAACCCTGGCTACGGGCCTACGAGATAAGATACACTTTTAAAGTTTAGTTTTTTTCTATCTCTGCTGATAAGAGGAAAATAGTTCAGTGTCCTGAAAGAAAACAACACTAAATCAATATTTTAGATGACAATCATTTAATTTCATTTGATTTAATATCACATATTCCGCACTAAATGAAACAAAACAATGCCAGTGGTTTGTCTGTACATTTAAATAAAATAACTGAGTACTCTGACGGTAAGAGAGGTAGACGGGCAGTTATCGACGCTCTCATACCGTCAGTGATCAATCTATGTAAATTCTGCGCAATCGCTGCCTACCAAACGGTAGTAAAAGATTCCCGCTCTAATACAACAACAATCCTATGTTTGACGTTAAATACCTTTACATCGATAATTTTTGAGCTCTCAGATTGAAAATAAATAAAATTACACATTAATCACTAATACACACACAACAGGAAGAAACCTGACAACACCCCTTTTCAATAATGTTCCGGATAAAATACGTATTTGCTGACGGGTTTCTTCTTGTAGTGTGTGTATTACTATTAGTGCTTAAAGGGACAGACCCTAGTTTCAACACGTGAAAACTAACACTAAGTTTAGTTAATCTACAAACCTGTAACACATTTAGATTAAGTTACAAGTAATAGAAACATGAGTCTGTGACTTTGAAATGGTGAAATATCCTCTAAAAATAGACTAAAAGTCGACTCCATAACTGTTACTTCTCAGACGCACATGCGTTTTTAAAAATATGAGAAATGCATTTTGTGATATTAAAAACACCAGGATTGCCAAAAACACTTCGAATGTACGGAAATTGATACAATAAACCATAAAAGCTATGTAAAGTATGATTTCAGTTATCAAAAACGGCTATAATAGTCAAAAATATGCCTTAGTGTTTAAAAACTAAGGTATGTCCCTCTAATATATGATTTTGTTTTTAATTTATCAGGTGCTACATTTAAAGGTGTCATGTCAAAATTGCAGTAATGGCGGTTCCCGCCAAAAATATGTTTTCATTATTATTATTTTTTTTTTTTTTTTGTGCTTTGAAACATAAAGTTTATACCTTCATCTATATGCCCATAAACAACCAAATAATTCTATTTACTAGTTTAAAAACAATAAGTATTTTAGGGGGTGGGAATCTTGAGTGTTTCACACGCATTAACTATATAGTGACGTGCTGCCAAACTTTTGTAGTGATCATTGTCCATCAATTATTGAAAAACACTTCAGTTCACTTCGTGAAAAGTCCTACACAAAAACAATATTAGATTATGAAAATGCTAACTATGATTTAATTATAACCCATTTATTACAAATTGATTGGGACCAGAAACTTGATAACATAAATGATATTAATGTATGTAGCGAAATTATCAATAACATACTAAATCACACAATCAATAAATATATTCCACAGAAGATTATTCGTGTACGTCCCAATGATAAACCGTGGGTAAATAAAGATATCAGGCAAGCCATTAGAAAACGCAACCGATGTCATAAAAATGCTCAACTTAAAAATAGTCCTGAGCAATGGATCAAATTCAGAGAAAATCGTAATAAGGTAGTTAATATGATTAGAGAGGCCAAACAAAACTATATTACAAAATTACAAAATACACTGATAGACGTTCATCTTCATCCATGAGATAAAGCAAATGCGCTAAATGATTATTTTGCCTCCATATCAAGAATCGAAAACGAACCAAATCTACCCAATATCAATCTACTGTTCCCATATAAATTATCTAATATTGTAATCTCAGAACAAGATGTTCTCGATCAGATTAAAACCCTTAATGTCGACAAACAGCCGGGACCAGACAATATGTCACCTAAGTTAATAAAATCCATTTGTCAGTCCCTTGTAACACGACTAACCAAAATTTTCAACAAATCTCTCTCACTAGGTTGTGTGCCACGGGATTGGAAGTGTGCCAATGTTACAGCCATATATAAAGGTAAAGGTGATATTAAGAGTCCCTCAAATTATAGACCAATTTCTGTAACAAATTGCTTTGGCAAAATCTTAGAAAAAATTATATTTAAAAACCTTCATAATTATATCAATGATCATAATATTCTTACTAATAATCAATCAGGCTTCAGATCAAAAGATTCTACAACTAATCCGCTACTAATTATTTATGATACTATAATGAAAAACCTAGATAATGGCAAGGACATAAGATTTGTATTCTGTGATATTACTAAAGCCTTTGATAGGGTATGGCATAAAGGTTTAATATATTTTAAACTAATGAAATATGGTATCTGTGATAATCTTCTTAATTGGTTCAGCAGTTATTTGTCCGAAAGGAAACAAAGAGTAAAAGTTGATGGTTACTTCTCAAATTGGAGGAATATCAATGCTGGAGTACCACAGGGATCTATACTTGGGCCTTATCTTTTCTTAATATTCATAAATGATCTAGTAGACAATGTATCTAATAAAATAAAATTATTTGCTGATGACACCTCTCTTTATTGCATTGTCAATGACCACACTTCTACAGCCGAAACGCTAAATGAAGACTTAGAATCTATACATGAGTGGTCAACTAGCTGGGGAGTCGAATTTAGTATAACTAAAACCAAATCAATGTTATTCACAAGAAAACTACATATTGATATGCCTAAGCTATATCTTAATGGAATTCCTCTTGATAATGTAACCTCCCACAAACATATAGGGCTTACTTTAAACTCCAATGGTAGATGGACAGATCATATTAATGACATATATACTAAAGCTTGTAAACGACTTAACATTTTACGTATGCTAAAATATAAATTAAATAGATATTCCCTAACTAAATTGTATGTTGCATTTATAAGACCAATCTTAAAATATGGTAATATAATTTGGGATAATTGTACAGCTGAAGAATCCAATACAATTGAGTCAGTGCAAATTGAAGCTGCCCGCATCATTACAGGACTTAGAAAAGGAACATCTCCAGACAAACTATGTTATGAACTTGGTTGGAAACCTTGATATAAACGTCGCAAAAATAGTAAATTAATTCTAATGCATAAAATACTTAAAGGCGAAACACCCCAATATCTACTGGATGAAATCTTGCCATATGTTAATCCCACTAATTGTTTTACACTCAGCAATCAACGTCCATTCACTCCACCAACCATCTTCATAAATCAAGGCTAATATTCGTTCCTCGTATTCAGCCTTGATACATGTCGTCAAGAAATCGTGCCACAAAATGCTTAAATTTCATTGGATGCGATGAGATCTGATTGCAACGAATCGCAACGCTCCTTATAGATTCCCTTGTTATTGTAAACAAAGATGGCAGCGTCAGCGTCCGGCGGTTAATTTTTGATATTGCTTTCAAGATTGTCACATGTTACCGATGCTGTGATTGGACAGCGATGTCATCGTGTAAGGGACATAATCTATGTTACAAATTTTCTTCCAATAGAGGGCGCTAGTAGTGGATATCAGTAATCTTGACTACATGTATCAAGGCTGAATACGAGGAACGAATATTAGTCTTGATTTATAAAGATGTCCACCAACATGCCATACTAATTCATATAAAAACAGCTTTATTCCTAATATTTTGGAGTTATGGAATGATCTTGACAGTATAACTCAAAATGAACCATGTCTGCGTACCTATACATTTAATAAAAAATTTATAAAAAAGGGAAATCCCAATCCTTCATCTACTTTCCATCTTTATGGAAATCGTAAATGTAACATTATCCATTGTCAGCTTCGAACTATGCTAGTAACTTAAACTATAATTTATTTTTAAGCCATCTTTTTGATAGCCCAAGTTGTGCATGTGGAGATAACTGTGAAGATAATTTTCATTATTTTTATGTCTGCCCTCTGTTCATCAGACAAAGATATGATTTATTTGCATCGTTACGGAATTACCTTGATATCTTAGACATTGATCTACTACTATCCGGGTCAATAAACCTACCAATTGAAGAATTTTTAACGCAGTACATAAATATATAGCTGAAAGTAAGAGATTCGAGTTGAACTAACTTATTATTCTGATCTTACTGTCCCATATAAGGTTAGCTCCAACAATAGGATCATTACTATATTTTTCTCGACTATCCCATTTCTATTCTATCTACTCTGTAGCTTTTATTACTATATATTAAAAAATATTAATTATGTTAAATATTTTATGCCATTAGACATTGTTATTATGCTTTAGATATATATGATTATGAATATTGTCTGATGTCCATCTTGTTTAGGAGAGTACTTATAGGCCTATAGGCTCTGCCTGTTGCGCAATCCTTTTGATTCTTTTTTTTATCAATAAAATATCTCAAAACAAAGTGACGTCACCGTTTTATGCCTACACATGAATAAGATGAATAACAAAATGTTGTAGTTTCAACTTTGACAAAGGACCTTTAAGTTTAAGACGTGGGAGACCTACAAATAGTACAATTCGCTTGTTTTGAAAGGGGAAGTGTTGAATGTATATATCCCAACCTCGCCCAGCTCGTAGGTAAACATGTATGTATGGGAATAACTGGTTACTGTCTTAAGATATCAGTTTTATCCTTCGAAGGTTATAATGGCCATTCGACCTGAGCAGGATAAAGCCAATACCTTAAGACAATAACAAGTTATTTATTTTATCCTGCAATCCTACGCCATCTCCGAAAAATCGTTATTTATTCCATTTTTGTGAACGCAAATAGAGTATGCGTATGACGTCATACAAGATACATGACGTCATTTTTTGTAAGTTGCTAGCTACATTCTGTCACGTTCAAAAATAGTTTCTAACCTCTAATTCATAAATAAATATACAACTTTTGTATTGTTATCGCAAAAGTAAAAGTTATTTGTATTTACTGTACTTAAAACTAATTATTTAAAGAGTATGTTTATTGAAAATCTAATCTGAAATACTCGAGTCGAGTCGGGTTTAGGCCTATATAACGGGATATCACATACCACGGCCTTTGATATACCGGTCGTGGTGCACTGGCTGGAGCGAGAAATAGACTAATGGGCCCACCGACGGGGATAGATCCCAGACCGACCGCGCATCAAGTGGACGCTTTACCACTGGGCTACGTACCCCCCCCCCCCCGAAAAAAATTAAAAAATTATAGCCAACAATGGCACTTATCAGTCAACTTAAAAAAGACAAACTCCATGGTTATACAGAAAGGAAAACCAAAACATGTAGCATTTCAGTACGGCATGGAGCAAATCGAACAGACACACACATATATCTATTTGGGCTGTGCCATTAACACCAATGGAAACTTGAGTACAACCAAAACAGATCTTGCTACTAAAGGACGTAAAACCCTATTCAGACTCCAAAAATCCTTTTATGGATCACCTCCACCTCCCCAGATATATAACAAACTATTCGACACCCTAATCAAACCGATCCTTCTCTATAACTGTGAAATCTGGGGCATTGAACTAAATAATAAGATGAAAATACATGACCCTAATAAACTACTAGACATTTTAGAATCGGAACCATTCGAAAAAGTACATATAAAATTTTGCAAATTCAACTCACAGGTAGGAAGAAACACAACCAATATTGCATGTAAAAGTGAACTAGGCAGATACCCACTAATAAATGAAATAAATCAGAAAATTATAAGCTACTGGGCACATCTACAAAATCTACCTCAAGAACGCACACTTCTACTTGATGCAGCTCAATACAGCAAGCTACTTGATAACAATAACAAAAACAGCTTTCACAACTACACAACAAACATGCTTAAGAAAAACTGCATCGACATAACAGCTATTGACACTACACCAAAAAACAAGAAAACTCTCAACAAACTAGTAACCGAAAAACTACAACACAACTACAGGCAATACTTTAAACAAAAATTAAAAGACTCCGAAAAACTGTTATATGATAAACACATAGTACGACCATATCAACTTGCCCTATACCTCGAAACATTAAATAATTGTAACCTAAGAAGACATGTAACTAAAATTAGAATATGTGCACACCGCCTCGAAATCGAAAGAGGCAGGTATCACAATATTCTCAGAAAAGACCGACTCTGCAAGCTTTGCAAAGAGGCAGTGGAAGATGAGACACATTTTCTCGTGGAATGCAAACAGCTAGAAACGAACAGGAGAAAATATTTTATTACACTCACACAAGAATTCCCAATATTCCAAACACTAAATAAATACGAAAAATGTTATTATATCATCAACTGCCCTAAAACACAACTCATTACAGTCGCACAACTCTGCTCCGATTTGGACACAGCACGAACTAGCCTTCTAACTAGACCCCCTGCCACTTAATAATATTTATTCATTTTAATTAACCAAATATTGAAGAACAGACAAAAGACAATAGAACCTGTTACACTACATGTACTTTATTAAACAAGAGTTGTAGTTTAGTTTTAGTTTTTTTGATGTTAGCGTTTAATTTTATGTACTTTATTTTTGCTGGTCAACCAGACTATGTTTTTATTATACATATATGAACATGGAAATAAAGTTATTGTATTGTATTGTATTGTATTGTATATAGACTTATCTAGTCATTTCTTGCGGGATAAATATATAGGGAATAACTGGTTACTGTTTTAAGATATCGGCTTTATCCTGCGAAGGTTAGAATGGCGAATGCAGCGATGCTCTACCACGCTTTACCACTGGGCTACGTCCCCCCCAAAAAAAAAACACAAAAAAAAACCACACAAAAACAAAAAAACACACACAAAAACAACAACAACAACAACAAACTTTTTTGTAAGATTCTAGAGTCGAGTGGAGCTTGTCATGTGACAAAAATATAGAGATTTATCTAGTCATCATAATATGATATCTTGCCAATGTATACAGTGTTTGCGGGATAATTATATATACATATATACTAGTAACTGGAATTATTTGGTAGTAATGTTTATAGGTATATAGATGAATTAGGTATAAAGTTTGTTTCAAAGCAAAACTTTATATTTTTGACGGGAACCGGCATTATTGCAACTCTGACATAGCACCTTTAAGTCACAAAGTTCAACTTTATTCCTTACTGTGAAATGAATTACAGTCATTATGTAGTTATCATTTAGTTAGTTCTGTACAAGTGTTCTTGTATGTCACATACTATATTAATCCAAATTTGATAATAAAGTGGGTATTTTTACTGCAAATGTTAACAGAATGTACCTTACACTATCCAACTGAAAAGCGAATGTGACCGAGTAATGATCAAATTTTCAAAGTGTGTTAAAACAAAATATGCAAAATGAAGTCGAAAGAAAACTAGTTACTGTATAGTAATCGTATAATAGGTAAAGTATGTACGACAAAATTTCCGTATTCCCATAACAAAATCGTAGGCCTATCTCTACACAAGGCAGTCAATAGGTTTTAAGCATCCATGATTCACTGTCAGATGCTCGCCCTTAGGAGGAATGCCACTCCCCTAGGAGATCCGCAACATGATGTTTTATCGCTCCTGCACCACCCGGAGGAGGACTAGCTGCCACTGTCATGATTAGCTTACATTATATAATATTATTATATTATAAAACCCAATCTTGTGCAGGCTAGAGCTCAACGGACTTTCGCTGCACATTTAATCAAATGTTATAACATCAAACATTACTTTTATTGTAACCTCTTATACCTGAGACCGGCCTCGGTGGCGTCGTGGTTAGGCCATCGGTCTACAGGCTGGTAGGTACTGGGTTCGGATCCCAGTCGAGGCATGGGATTTTTAATCCAGATACCGACTTCAAACCCTGAATGAGTGCTCCGCAAGGCTCAATGGGTAGGTGTAAACCACTTGCACCGACCAGTGATCCATAACTGGTTCAACAAAGGCCATGGTTTGTGCTATCCTGCCTGTGGGAAGCGCAAATAAAATAACCCTTGCTGCTAATAGGAAGAGTAGCCCATGTAGTGGCGACAGTGGGTTTCCTCTCAAAATCTGTGTGGTCCGTAACCATAATATGGCGCCATATAACCGTAAATAAAATGTGTTGAGTGCGTCGTTAAATAAAACATTTCTTTCTTTCTTATATCTGAGAGCGTAATTTTAAACAAAAAAGTGAGTGGCATGCCAGAATCGTGACAGATGACAGGTGTATAATTTTATGGGAAGAGGATTCCACGCCTTAGCTTTTACCGTAAAAACGAGAAGATACGCATTATTTATATTTACTGTGTGCTAAATTCAACCAAAACGATCATCGCGGCCGGATGGTTCCACAGTGTATTGTCGCGGATATTTATAGCTGTAAATGTATCATCAAAATAATGTACTCGGGTGTCATAAAGATATTTTGTTCCACTTTCGTAGCCTACTGTTTACAGGTGAGCTAAATGGATTTAGATTCACCTTTCACCTTGGGCTATCCCTGCGATCAACGCCACCTGCTGGTAATTAACCATGGAAAAATGCCCGTATGTAGCAAGTGCCTGAAAATGGCGTCGCGCTTGTTTATTTGACATACAGTTCATTTTTTTTCAGAATTGACTGTCTCTGGGTAGGCAATGAACACTAAATTACAAAAATGCATTTAACAATGTGGGTCACATAACTGAATATAACACAACAGGCTTGATTCCTTTTTGGTATCAATGATTTCGTGACCTACTTGAAAGGTGATTCATAGTTGACCAAATCAAAACATTCCAACTTGGATAGGTAGGTCCAATAGTTTGATCATCCGTGGTGTATAATTTAAATAGGACGCCTTATTTTAGTATTGCATATTATGTCAGCATTATTTTTCATGTAGTTAATTTCAGCTTGCAATATTCTATTGGATATTTGATGAGAACCCGCGTCAGAAACTGGATTATTGTTTTCCTACGAGCTGGGCGAGGTTTGGATGGGTACATCTCTGGAACAACAGGTGGAAATGATTCTTGAAATTTATTAATGAACTCTGAGCATTTTCAGTGAATCCCATTTACATGTTCCAGGACAAGGAACACTTTGACACAAGAAATAAGTTGCTAATAACTGGTGTAAATAACAAAGTGACTGAAGAAGTTGACTGTTGATTCCACATTCCATCACTTCGTGACTTACTAGTAATACTAAGTTGTTTAGTTAACCAAATCCATTTTTGCTTGTAAAACCGATTCTCATTTACTTATTTTGCATAGTAATTCAGGGTCAAAATTAAAACATTTAGTTTTAATATCTCTTCCTAAGGAATAATGAATTTCGGAAACCACTTCTGTCTGAACATATTATGGTGTACTATTCCTTTACAGATCTATATAATGAGATCTACTGGACATTCCAAAACAAAAGTTAAACTTTTAACACATTTTTGTTTTTAGTGAATAGAAATTTTTTTAAAAAGTAAAAAATTTGTTTTCACTTTGTTGATGATTATGAAGTTATGTTCAAGTTTCTACATCTTGTACACATTATCATGATTTCCTCAAATCGGTCATTTAAAAAACAAATTCTGGAGCTTTTGCACTGACATACCATGAACTTCTTGACACAAACATATATATATATATATATATATATGTATATCAGGGGTGGGGAAAAATAAAATTGTCAATTGGTCCCAATTGATGTCATCACTACCGAGGGGGGTGGGGGGGGGTGGGGGGGTGTGAAGAGGGGAAGAAAGGAATAAAAAAAATTTAAAAGACGATATTTGTCAAATAGTTTAAAAAAAAAAAAATCATTGTGACATTTGTATAGTTTTATCTTGAATCATAAACGCAAAACGATAAACATGATTTTTTACATAATGAAATAAATAATCTGAAAAAAGAAATAAAAGTAATGCATTTTAATTCCCATATATGTATAAAAAGTATGAGTATTCAGGACTGTGTCCTGAAAATTAATAAAAGATGGCACCATTGAAGCGTTTGACAGCCTGAGCTAGCACGTTTAGACAAAGATATTAATAACGTCATCACTGATTGGATGAAATTTGACCTCTACTGGCTCTAGAGATAACCAGTACTTGTAGCTGTTCTGCTCACTCCCACTTGTTAACAAAAAAGGTGGAAACCTTTTGTTAATTTTAAAATCCTTTACAATTATTGAACAGTCAACAGTAAATACATTTATAAATTATTTCAGTATATTTTATGCTATTTCAAGCAGTTTGTATTGCACAAAAGCCTCTTGCTTCGGACTAGGACACTCGACCCGACAGAGCTCCGTACACAGGTGTTGATTGTAACCAGTTGCAAACTGTGGGTCCTTTGTTTTAATTGGAGTGTAATGCCTTGATGGCTCTCTCACCAAAAATGGGGTTACTGTTGATGTCAGTGACTGGCGATATATACTTAGGAAGACTTTAAAATCACAGACGTCTGAAACACCAGCCATATTGACCACTAATTATTATTTTCAATCATGCACGAGATACCAATGTCTGGGCAGGCTGGTCCACTTGACGGATAGGAAATTGTTCCAATAATAGAAATGGACAGGTGCTTCGGACTGACAAGAATGACAAAAGGGGGACTGGCAAACACATTTAAAAAAAATAATTTCACTGCATATGCCCGATGACAAATGACTAACACATTTTAAAGTTTTGTTACAAATCTCGGTAAGACCTTTGGAAAGAGTTCCGATTGTCCGAGCATTTACATAGTTGTAAGGAGAACTAACTCTAACCCTAAATGCTGGAACGATCGGAACTCTTGCCAATGCGTTAACACACCAAAACGGAAAACAATGTGTTGAAAATTTTAATAATAACTTTAGAGTTATTCCCCTTTTATTATCGACTAAGATCGGTAATTTCCACCACTGAACGTCCGACTGAATTTGTACAAATAATCTGTTTGATGATCTTCAAACTTGGAAAGAGTGTCCAATATGCTTTACAGCTCATATACAAATAAAGTATACAGCCTCGTGTGTGCAATGAAAATGTTTAATCTTTGCAAACATGGTATATGAGGTGGGATGCAGTTTAAAATTGTAATATTCAAATTAAATTAGACGTTAACGTTGTTCTGGAATCTGCTCTCTGCAAACAAACGGGGCGTAATTTAAAGCAAGTTCATAATTTCCGAGTTCTCTTGAACAAAGCACACATATTATGAACTGTATTCTTATAAAAGTTGCAAGATATTTTAGTTTATATATAATAAACCTTGTTGGAGAACATACTTCATGTCTTTCAGTACTTGGCAAATGTAAATCTACGTTCGTGTAAAATGAACGGGTAAGGTGAAATTAGATTTCATTAGCTGTATGTCATAATCGTGACAAGTTAAATTTCATTAGCTATGCCATAATCGTGTTGGTGCGATGCCCTCTAAGCATAAATGAATATGTTAATTTTTTATGCATTGTTAATAGTTTTTAACAAATAAATTATGCTCAATAAATTAAAAATATACGGCTGCAGTGGCATAGCGTGGGCGGGGCCACCAGGGGCCACCGGATCGGTATCCCCAGGCACAAAATTCTGGACTGGTGGAAGGGACTTGAGGAGTGCTAAGGGTCCACTGGTTAAGCGGCGCAATACTTGCCTTGTCCCGGGTGCTGGCAACCCACGCTACGCCACTGAATCGATGTACACCCCCTCTTCTGCTGTTGTTTACCAAGCCTGCACTATTTAAAAACATTTCCAGCCAGTGCTGCAGAATTGGTGTAACAAAGGCCGTGGTATGTACTATCCTGTCTGTGGGGTGGTGCATATAAAAAATCCCTTGCTACTAATCGAAAAGAGTAGTCCATGAAGTGGCAACAGCGGGTTTCCCCTCTCAATATCTGTGTGGTCCTTAACCATATGTCTGATGTCATATAACCGTAAATAAAATGTGTTGAGTGCATTGTTAAATAAAACATTTTCTTCCTTTTTTATTTAAAAACATTTGCAGAGTAACAGAGCTCATGTTTACTTTGAGGCCAGCTACGGCTGTTTGTGAGACTTTTCTCAGCTATGAACAGGGTAAAAACATCCCAGAGAAGAATTTTAGGGCAGAGAGTTAAATAATATGCTTACAATAAATTGAATAATGACACATGGGCCAAAATCCCTAAACATTTTTGAACCAATGCCAGCCATAAAAGAATGGCTCACAAGTGGAAAGGGATCTCCCTACATCTACAGCCATACAACATATTGACACAATAATTATATTTAGATGAAAAAGTGGACACTACCAAACAAATAACAAACTTTAAATCAACAAATGGACACTATTTAAAACATAAAGTTTAAATCAACAAGTAGAGAAGACAGTGGATACTACTGGACAGACATTTACATGGAGTACTTCCTGGGTAAATGTTGTAACCTATTGGCAAAATTTTATATTTGTGCAATTAAACCAATTACTTTCAAGATTATTACATTAATTATTAAGCACTGTATTAAATTAAATAGGAGTAACACAATTGGTTACCGTAAGAAAAATATATGGGGAAAAAAGGGCTTTTCCCCACCCCTGATCTATATATTGCTTTTCTCTTTGTATAATCATATATATGTACCAGCTACACAACACTCCCATTAGGCTGATTAAATAAGAATGTAGCAGGCTTCGTCTCTAAGACTATATGTTAAAATGACCACATTTCACATCCAATAGCCAGGCTTTCTGTCAGAGGGTAAAATAGGTATGGAGCCATACCGAAATATCTTTGCAGAATATGTGTTTTTAAGTTAACGTTTTGACAAAATTAATTACTGTTATCATTACTGTACGATTTTCTTAACCCTAACCCTAATCTTGACCCATTTTCTTTCTGGGGGAGGTCTGTTGACTGTGGCTACATTCAATTCCATAGCGCAATACCAAAAAATTTCTTTCTGGCAGAAACACTGATAGCCGATGATTAATAAATCAGTGTGCTCTAGTGGTGTCGTTAAACAAAATAAAATTTAACATTTATCATCACAGATCCAAAGATGAAAATCTTGATATTGTTCTTAATTTTAGGGCTACCAAAACTGCCTACTTTTCATGCTTACAGTTATACCCCACACTGTTCAACAGATATAACTGCTTAATTTTCTCAAACTAGGTCAGCATTAATTTCAGTACTGGCTTGATATAAGTATAACTCAAATTCTGTTTTGAAATTCAGTTTGTTACTAACATAATTGCAGTGTGTATTGCTATTGCAGCCGACTTGCAATGTGCTCAAGTGAAAATAGAAACAGTCTGAAATATTTGATTATGATGTGTGTTGTTATTGCAGCCATCTGAATTGAGTCATGTTCAAGTCGAAGAAGAAACGGCCTGAAATATCAATCCCTTCAAACTTTGAGCATAGAGTACACACGGGCTTTGATAGAGAGCATGGGATTTTTGTCGGATTACCTGCGCAGTGGGCTGGTATTATCGGTGTCGAGAAGGAGAGACCGCGGCCCATTATCGATCCTTCCAGCATCACACAGACCGACATTGAACCCATGAAGGTGAGTCACATGACATAATTATTAATATTTAAATCCATGAATGTTACACAACATAATTCTGGCTTTAGATTGCATCAGCACCAACTACCAAGCCATTTCACTTCAAAACAATTTTAAACTTTCATTATCTAAAACTAAGTCAAAGTATATTTCTCATTGAGAGGCCAGTCAATTGCTTGATCAGTTCTAATAATTTTCTTCAGGTTTCCACAAGTAGTACAGGAATTATAAATACATTTTTTTGCAATGATTGGTAAAAAAAAAAAGAAATATTTATAGTTGTCTTAACTTGAGACCTGATGAGCAGACCTCATTGGTTGTGAATACTAATTTAGTTATATGCAGCTTGGATTTTATTTGCAGCAACACTAAAACAGACTAAATATTCACTAATTATTGCAACTTTGACACTTTTCAGACAATAATTCGAGGTCATTCGACAGTTGATATAAATGGCTATCACTCTGGTTTTAAAGGCATAAGTGTTGCTCGTTCCAATTCGTTACGCCGTGATAGCCCACCGCCCTACCGCAGAGGCTACCAGGGTAATGCGAACATCAACACGGTCCACGAAGAAGAACCATACAAAACCCCAAACCACCACCAAGGCCAGCACCAATACGGTCGCGACCAGCCCGACTACAAAGAGTATTCACCGCGGAACTCGCGTGGTGACCCGGCTGAGTTTGCTGAGCACGGACGCTATCCACAGGAGCGTGGCTACAAAGACAATGGCTACCCACCAGACAAGGATCAGAGAGAAGCTAGAAGAGATTACAGAGATCCTAATTTCTCAGATCGTGAGTTCCGCCACCCAAATCAAAAAGACCCTCGAGACCAGCCTAGGGATGAGTCGTTTGACCGCCGCCAGATGGACTACAATGATCGGAGTTTCAATAGTTCGTACGACAGGGATCAGTACCGAGATAACTCGTTTGAACGCGATCCGTACAGGGACCGACAGCGGGAGATGTCCCCATACAACATGGGCCCCCCACAGGATGGGCGTGGTGGTCCACCTCACGACCCCAGTAGACAGATGCCCAATGGAAGCCTTCATAACAATCGACAGCATCCTGACATGACTCCATACTCGCCCAAGAGTGCAGCGGCCATGCAGTATGAACGGGTACGGACACTTTCACATTTTTTGTTATTTTTATAAATATGGAATAAGATTAGTAAAATTATTACAACTGCTGATATGACTACTCACCACTCAGTATAAAACTTAATAAAATTACCAAAAGGCTGTTCCTGATGTGATGTATTAATCTATATCAGGGAACATTTAGTTTTCAAAATCTTGATTAGCGATATTTCTAGTCAATTGAACATTGATTAGCATCTACTGTTTAATTAGATAATGTAATATTTTTTTCAAATTATATATTGTTGTAAGTAAGTAGTGGCATGTTGTAGAGAAGTCAAAGTTATGTTTTTACTGTGTGAAAATTGTGTGATGAAACACTAAGATGCTTCACTATAATACAGAATATTTTATTGTGCTTGCAATTAGTGAGACATATGTTGTGTTTCCTCACAAACAGACACTGTATACAAGTAATGTAAGATGTTTGTAGAATGTATGCTGTAGAGACTGTAACCTGAACAAGCTTTCTTGTCTGAGGAAGATAACACTAATAAAGTCCATGATAAGAACACAGCTGTGCAATGAAATGGAAACCAGCTGCCCTTTAGATCAGTAATACATACAAGTATATAGCTCACTTAGTTAGTGTTCTCACCATCCTGTTGTTTAACAGTTAATACTGCAGAATTAATACACCTATACATATATAATGATAGTACTTAACATGTCTGGTGTATAATTATTAATATTTAAATCCATGAATGTTACACAACATAATTCTGGCTTTAGATTGCATCAGCACCTACTACCAAGCCATTTCACTTCAAAACAATTTTAAACTTTCATTATCTAAAACTAAGTCAAAGTATATTTCTCATTGAGAGGCCAGTCAATTGCTTGATCAGTTCTAATAATTTTCTTCAGGTTTCCACAAGTAGTACAGGAATTATAAATACATTTTTTTGCAATGATTGGTAAAAAAAAAAGAGAAATATTTATAGTTGTGTTAACTTGAGACCTGATGAGCAGACCTCATTGGTTGTGAATACTAATTTAGTTATATGCAGCTTGGATTTTATTTGCAGCAACACTAAAACAGACTAAATATTCACTAATTATTGCAACTTTGACACTTTTCAGACAATAATTTGAGGTCATTCGACAGTTGATATAAATGGCTATCACTCTGGCTTTAAAGGCATAAGTGTTGCTCGTTCCTAAACTGACTGAATGTTTTATCTGTACTGATAGTACTTAAAAATGTCTTGTGTATAAATTATAACTGAATGTTTTATAGATGTAATGATAGTACTTGAATGTCTTGTGTATAAATTATTACAGGATGTTTTATCTTTTTCAAACCAGTCAGAAGTCTAATACTTGTGCTTATGTAATTAGTTTACTACATACCCATTTTTAATGTCTTCCTCTTAACACTGATAACAGCACAAACACATTCTTTTCACATTGTTTGTAATATTGTGACTAGAAAAAATATTAATAAAGTGATTGTCTTCCTCTGATCAACATAACAAGTATGCATGAGTGTGTGTACCATAAGTACTACAGACTGAAATGGTGGTCAATGTTTATTTCTCAATAGTGTAGTGTATCACTGCCCCCCCCCCCCCCCCCCCCCCCCCCCCCCAATACTAGACTTAAGTAGCCCTATCTGCAGTATAGTACTGTTGGCAAACATGTGGTGTCTTTATTTACTTGTATCTGCGTAGTGTTGTACCTCTGCAGACAGGACAGTCTTTGGCCATGTTGATTTATTTCAGCTGTTGCATATTATGAATTTATCATGTTCTAGTCAGCTCTCCATTAGTACATTAGATACTGGAATGTGGAGGGTTCTACACTTGGAGTGGTGTGGGTGGAGACTAATTGTCGAAGGATTGTGCAAGCCGTTATTGGAAATCATATTCACTTTTTAATACATGTTAATTACTCATTAGATTACTGCCATAATGGTGTGCTGTTAGTACTATACCTCCTCTGTTGTCACTTTGAGTTATGTTTAGATGTCTAGTGCCTTTATTTGCATGACAGTCACACATTGATCTAGTTTTGCATGTTGTACTCCCTTTTTCCTTTAAGGTGGGGCCCTCCCCAAATAAACCCAACCAGCTCTCACCAAACCAGATTCCTTATCAGGGCCCTCAATCGGCCGGTGCCAAGGGGCCACCGTCTCCCGCTAGATCCCCAACCGGCAAGCAACCAGGCCCCAGTCCGGTTGAACAACAAACAGTTTCGCATGAACAGGTTTGCTTCTGGGTTTTTTATTTTATCACATAGCTGATATTTGGTTATCTTGTAAGTTGAGTTAGTGATATTGTCATCCCACATATGTTGCTATTTTTGTGGGGGGTTTTCCACATTATTTAATTATAATTGGTGACCTGATACCTTCATCTTACACCTTTCACATTGTTGATGTTTGGTTATATTCTGTTAATTAGAAATATTGTTGTTCCGTTTTTGTTCTCTGTTTTTTGCATCATGTGCATGCAGATTTCTAGCTGTGCATTTGTCTAAGTGATTATACCTAATATTGTTAACATTGTGATGCTTTACATTTTTCATATCTTTAGTAGTTGTTATATTTATTGTTACTAAGGGATGTCAGGTGAAAAAGGCATTACCGTATATCTTCGCCTGTAAGTCGATCTCGGCTATAAGTGGAGTCCCTAATTTCAAGCCCTGAAAACATATTTTTTTATTGACCCGTTTATAAGTCGACCCGTGAAAAACAACTTATAAATATTGAAGTATGTCTTATTTTTAGCACATAAGAACAATAGTGTACGATATTTGAACAATTTTTTATTTTATTTTACAAACTTCAGTCTTCACGTTTTGTACATCGCAATATTCAAATCCAGCGACATAGCATCAAAACGAAATTTTCCTTAGTAGATAGTGAAAGCTGTTTGACTGTTACCGTATGGCACTACAGTATGGTTTTGTGCACAGACAACAACTTTATTTATCAACACTGACAACAGATCACTACGATAAAACTGAAAGTATCATGAGTTAATCACATGTTTTGCCGCTATATTAATATATCTAAGGAGGATAACTCTGGAAAGTACACTGGTTTTTATACCAAATGATGTGTGTCCCTGTTGCTCTAGTGAACTGCAGAGACCAGTCTAAGCTATTATAAGGGAAAGTTCAGTAATATTAATGTTCAAGCTAATCATCCACAAAAGATTGTTTGAACAACGATTAATGCCAGTGACCAGATTTCAAAATAAACTCAGGAAACAGGTAGTTAGTATTGTTTACATTTTTGCTATTAGTGATGGCTGTTATTTTAACTAAGTGGACTGCATGTGAGTGAGATCGCACACCTTTTCGCATGACCAAAACTGGTCTAATGCAAAAAAAAAAGGTTATAAAAAATAAATGTTTCAAGTTAAAATATTTTGAGTATAAATACAGGGCATAATTCAACAATAAAACTTGTAAAATAATCCCCAAAATGGTAGTATTTTTGGGTTAGTTTTTTTTACCCTCGTCCCCCCAAGTTATAAAATAATTTTTGGGTGAAAAAAATTTGACTTATAGGTGAAGGTATACAGTAAATTGTAAAATATGGTCCTGACACACCTAGCAATAGTCAAATTAGAAAATGGCAGATTTTCACAAATTGTGACTTGAACTAGGAGCAGATTGCAGTAATCTAAATTGTACTTTCATAAGTACACAAATATACAGTAGTTTTATTACTTATTTCTTCATCTTGCTCAGATTGACAATAACCTATGGTATTTGTTTTTCCAGTTTCGAGCAGCATTGCAAATGGTGGTTACGCCAGGTGATCCTCGTGAATTTATTTCAAACTTTGTCAAAATTGGTGAAGGTTCTACAGGTATTGTGTGCATTGCTGATGACAGGTCAAAAGGTCATCAGGTAGCTGTGAAGAAGATGGATTTACGCAAACAGCAGAGACGAGAATTGCTCTTCAACGAGGTAACAACAGATTTAATGTTGTGTCGTCTTGATTTCTTACTTTGAGAACTCCTCTTCAGTGGAGTAGTCTTGAATACTTTATTACTTTTATAAATTACCAATAATTACACATACACATCAGTGTATTTTGTACTAAAAGATTTCATTAATGTGTATTGTGAATGAATAAATAAAATACAGATGTACATCTACTTACTATGTAAATGCATACTGATCATATCTGTAGAGTTTGTCATTATTGAGATATATGCAAGTGTTAATTTGTTAAGATTTGTTTTACTATAGTTATACCACAACTCAAGGATAGTAGACATGTAAATAAATAGTAGATTAAGTGATAAAGGAAGGGTACTGTGTGTTGCAGGTGGTTGTGATGCGAGACTACCACCACCCGAACATTGTCGATATGTATGTAAATATTAAATTATGAGATAAAGGGAGGATACTGTGTGTTGCAGGTGGTTGTGATCTGAGACTACCACCACCCGAACATTGTCGATATGTATGTAAATATTAAATTATGAGATAATGGGAGGGTACTGTGTGTTGCAGGTGGTTGTGATGCGAGACTACCACCACCCGAACATTGTCGATATGTATGTAAATATTAAATTATGAGATAAAGGGAGGGTACTGTGTGTTGCAGGTGGTTGTGATGTGAGACTACCACCACCCTAATATTGTCGATATGTATGTAAATATTAAATTATGAGATAAAGGGAGGGTACTGTGTGTTGCAGGTGGTTGTGATGCGAGACTACCCAGTGTTCATGCTGCTCCATTTAAGCGGGGCGGCCCGACCCACCATTACATTTTGCTGCCCTCCTTTCACGTTCTCTGCCCTCCTTTATTTTTCTGCGCCCCTCTTTATTTTTCAGCACCCTATTATATTTTCCAGCACCTATCTCTGCTATTTCCAAATGCACACTTTTTTCCACACATAAAAACCCCCAACTATCAGTCTGCACACTGGACATCAAACGAAACAGGGCACTTTGTATACGAAAAAGCAATTGACGAAACATTTACGACAGTTAGCGCAACGTAATTTATCAGTATCTTTAACAACCTCTATTTTGCCCCATACCTGTATTCATTTGTATGTTTAATACACACAATAAAAGTTATATTATATTTGAGCAATGAAAACATTTTTATATTTGACGGATTCGGCAATCTCCAATTGAAAAAAACCCTTTTGTCACATGATCAGAACGGTTATTCTGTCTTTTGTTTCCACTAACTATCGTCTGATATTTTGTCCTCAAATGCAGATATAATTGGTTGTAACTGATGATTTTTACTCGGAAGTTCTTTATAAAATATTGTAAACCTTTCATGTTGAGGGGATATCAACGCTTATACAAATAACGGAAGTGGTAGTGTTTATTATTAAAATCATTTATCTTGGGTGCCAAATAATATATTCACCACCTTTACAAAAACGAAACTTTTTATCAGCTGGTGGTAATATTTTATCACAGCGATCGATTCATTCAATGAAGATAGAAATAACAAAAAATGTATCCGACATTAGGGGATCACTTTACAAACATCTTTATTGTTTTTCGTATATCTTGAAATCTTTATTAAAATAATAATATTAAAACTTTGGTCGATTCAGCAAAACCGGAACTACCCGTGAATGTCAGACCAATAACATCTTCGTTTCAATTAAAAGACGAGTCTGCTTATATTTCGTATAAATAAAGAGTATGTCTTTCCACAAAGTCTACCAACACACAACAGTATGGTAACCAAGCTCACACTCCCACCCCCCACCCCTCCACCCCACTCCCTTGTTTTTTTCTTTCGCTTTTCGTTTGTTTGTTTTTGTTTGTTTGTTTTTTTGAAGGGTGTGGTACCCGCACGGCCGCCCCGACTACCACCATCCAAACATTGTCGATATGTATGTAAATATTAAATTATGAGATGAAGGGAGGGTACTCTGTGTGTTGCAGGTGGTTGTGATGCGAGACTACCACCACCCGAACATTGTGGATATGTACAACAGTTTCTTGGTGCGTGACGAGCTGTGGGTTGTCATGGAGTTCATGGAGGGAGGAGCACTCACCGATATCGTCACACATGGCAGGTTAGTGTGTTATTTCATATTTCAGTCAATAATATTACTGTCACTGAAGTACATTAACTGTAAGTGATACTAGAGTGTTCACTGATAACATCACCCAGCCAGCATGTTATGTGGGTTGTCGTCATTGATGCTAGTCTTCACTGATAACATCACCCAGCCAGCATGTTATGTGAGTTGTCATTGATGCTAGAGTCTTCACTGATAACATCACACAGCCAGCATGTTATGTGGGTTGTTGTCAGTGATACTAGAGTGTTCACTGATAACATAACAGGTTATGTGGGTTGTCGTCGGTGATGCTAGAGTTCATTGATAACATCACCCAGCCAGCAGGTTATGTGGGTTGTCGTCAGTGATGCTACAGTGTTTACTGATAACATCACCGTGCCAGTATGTTATGTGGGTTGTCGTCAATGATGGTAGAGTGTTCACTGATAACATCACCCAGCCAGCATGTTATGTGGGTTGTCATCGATGCCCCTAAATTTGATATGCTCAAAACTCAGTGAGGTTTGTTTTTCTGTGATATAAGGAATAGTAGACATCATCCATTTAGGACAATTGTAAATAAATTTGAGTTTTTAATTATTGCCTAGCTTATTGTCATCAAAGTGTCGTCAATGAACATGGAAAATAACTGATAGCAAAAAAGGTATTTCCCCCAGAGTATGTGCTATGTACAATGGATATGTTTTTTTAATTTGAGTTGATCTAAGTTTGAATCAGGTTTTTTTTTAATGTAAATTGATTGGAATATATTCAATTTGACTTACTGTAATCCAGGAGCGATAAACTTCTCTTCTTGAATTATGCAGGAGAGCAGTTGCTCTCAGTGTAAAATTGACTAAATCAGTAATACGAGGCAAGTACTTTTTTGCCCATGCGGAAATTGTTTTGTGTGAGCACACACAAGCTAGAGTATATTCTGTTCAAAAGTGTGAGATGTGTGTATACATATATGTGTATTTATAAGTAGTTCCTGTTTTGTGTATCTATAAGTAGTTCCTGTTTTGTGTATATATAAGTAGTTCCTGTTTTGTGTATCTATAAGTAGTACCTGTTTTGTGTATTTACAAGTAGTACCTGTTTTGTGTATTTACAAGTAGTACCTATTTTGTGTATTTACAAGTAGTACCTATTTTGTGTATTTATAGGTAGTACCTGTTTTGTGTATTTATAGGTAGTACCTGTTTTGTGTATTTATAAGTAGTACCTGTTGTGTGTATCTATAGGTAGGACCTGTTGTGTGTACCTGTTTTGTGTATTTATAGGTAGTACCTATTTTGTGTACCTGTTTTGTGTATTTATAGGTAGTACCTGTTTTGTGTATTTGTAAGTAGTACCTGTTTTGTGTATTTATAAGTAGTACCTGTTTTGTGTATTTGTAAGTAGTGCCTGTTTTGTGATGCGGTGAATATAAATGGACTTAATTTTAAATGATTAATTGCTTCTCTAACTTAGATTATGGGGAACTATTTAAGATCTCACCATCTTGATTATATAAATTCACATACCAAGAGGAGCTACACATTAGTCTCCTTGAACTTGTCTAAGGGGAGTGATGGGGAGTGAGAGTGATAGCTCTCCTTGAAGGTCGAAGTCTGCTACAGCCATACTGCTGGGTCCTCAGTATTTGTGGAGATCACAATCGAAGTCTGTTACAGCCGAACTGCTGGGTCCCCAGTATTTGTGGAGATCAAACATTAGTTTCAAGCTTAGTTTTAGACTTATTTTCTTGGAGATGATATTCTGCGGAACACTAGATGAACTTGATTTAACAGTGAACTGTTTGATGTGTTTTTAGAATAGATGAGGTACAGATTGCCACTGTGTGTAATGTATTGAACTGTCTGTGATGTGTTAACTGTCTGTTACAGTGTAGTGTGTTGAACTATCTGTGCTGTTTTCTAGAATGGACGAGGTCCAGATCACCACTGTGTCTAATATGTTTAACTGTCTGTGCTATGTTTTCAGAATGGAAGAGGTACAGATCGCCACTGTGTCTAATATGTTTAACTGTCTGTGCTATGTTTTCAGAATGGACGAGGTACAGATCGCCACTGTGTCTAATATGTTTAACTGTCTGTGCTATGTTTTCAGAATGGACGAGGTACAGATCGCCACTGTGTCTAATATGTTTAACTGTCTGTGCTATGTTTTCAGAATGGACGAGGTACAGATCGCCACTGTGTCTAATATGTTTAACTGTCTGTGCTATGTTTTCAGAATGGACGAGGTACAGATCGCCACTGTGTCTAATATGTTTAACTGTCTGTGCTATGTTTTCAGAATGGACGAGGTACAGATCGCCACTGTGTCTAATATGTTTAACTGTCTGTGCTATGTTTTCAGAATGGACGAGGTACAGATCGCCACTGTGTCTAATATGTTTAACTGTCTGTGCTATGTTTTCAGAATGGACGAGGTACAGATCGCCACTGTGTCTAATATGTTTAACTGTCTGTGCTATGTTTTCAGAATGGACGAGGTACAGATCACCACTGTGTCTAATATGTATAACTGTCTGTGCTATGTTTTCAGAATGGATGAGGTACAGATCGCCACTGTGTGTAAAGCATGCTTGAAGGCACTGGCATTCCTGCACTCACACGGCGTCATACACAGAGACATCAAATCAGACTCCATTCTCCTCTCACATGACGGCAAGGTAGACAACTCCTTACACTCTTACACAGCTTGTACATGTTTGTTCTAATCCATTACTTATCGTTTTTACCTTCCTGTCCAAATAACATCTGTCAGCAATGTTTGCTCTCTTGTCAGTAGTGAAGCAGTGGAAAAGGTAGCAGTATGCAGTTAGCTCCCTTGTGTTACTTGTTTGCTTGTTGTTTTTGTATAGGTTCGTGTTTGAAAGAATTAAAAAGTATTTAAAATTAGTCCTGTTAAAAATATGACCATAATTTTAAATTTAACAGATTTGAAACACTAAAAACACTTGGTTTTATCTCTTATTTTGAAAACATAGGTAGACATAGGTGATGTCAGTGACTGGTATTCATAAATCTCAGTTGAAGTTTCACAAATAACTAGTCTTGTACCATATAACTGATAAACAGCAACATTAATTTTTGACAAAAACCATGTTGAGTGGGTACGAGCTTATAATTTTTATAAATACATAAAATAAAGTTCATAAGTGTATTTTTTTAATTTTTATATTTTAGATCAGTTTATGTTGATTAAAATTAGGCAAAAAATAAAGTCACGTTTACTTACAGGCATTTGTGGCCAGCTGTCCAGTATTTATGTCCATTATTCCCAATAACACTGGCTTTCTGACCAGAATATTAAAAAAAAAACGGACTTCGATTCATATCCCAATATTTGGTGATTTTCGTTCTTGGTAAAACGATCAAATTTATTATCAAAATAGCTGTCACAATCAGCTGTCGATCCCTGAAAATGACAGTGATGTGCCGCCATTGTTGTCAAGCAAAAATGCTGAAAACCACTTTTTCAACTCAAAATATTTAAAAGTCTAAAGACACAGGAAGCTGAGTTGTTTTCAGATTCCTCTTAATAAATGGTTCCATATGAGTGTTATGTGCAAAACAACGGGAAATATGAATTGGAGAATGCACTGTATACAGTGTACAGTATGTCGACTGACGTGATGTCAGGTAAGATATCTCGATTGCAGTAGTCAGAAGGTTAATAACCGTTGCATGTTAAGTGTCATTTTCTTTCAACTGGAGTAAGTAAATCTGTAACACAGCTGTTTATTTTGTTCAGGTGAAGTTATCAGATTTTGGTTTCTGCGCACAAGTAACTCAAGAACTGCAGAAAAGAAAATCCCTCGTTGGTACGCCATATTGGATGGCTCCTGAGGTTATTTCAAGATTACCGTATGGCCCAGAGGTAAGTCGAACAGAATATTGATGTCATGCTCTTGTTAGTCAACTATTTTACATTTATTAGTACTACATTAGGATTTGAACCCATAGTTTTTTAATATCTAAGCATGGATTTCTGTCCACTATAATGAAAACACCAATTATGCATATTTTAGTCCAAAACTACCCCTCTTGAGACTTTTGAAAATGAAACTATTTTCATAGTTAGTTCAATTTTAATGGTACCAATTGCCATGATATCCCTTTTTAAATGGCAACTAACAGAATGTTTAAAGGTGGGACATTTTCCTGTTGTCCATACCACCTTCTGAGAACATCTACATGTAAAATTCAGTAAACAGCAAGATCAACCTATTTATGTTTCCTTGAGAAGTTTTTTCACCACATGAACTCCGTGTTCTATGTCTGTACATTAACCAATGGACAAAAATGTGATTCCTGTCATCACTGCAGTTAAAGAGTAGTGTTTGTTAATGTGTTACAGGTAGACATCTGGTCGCTGGGTATCATGGTTATGGAAATGATCGACAACGAACCCCCGTTCTTCAACGAGCCTCCACTACAGGCAATGAGGAGGATCAGGGACATGCCACCACCCAAGCTGAAAAACACTCACAAGGTAGGCTCAGCACTTCTCAGTGTTTATTTATCCAATTATTACACTTACGTGTGAGTCGTACTGATTTTACGAAACTTGTCAGGATTCATGTATTACCCTCGCTCTTGCTCGGGCAATACAAAAATCCTAACACTCGTTTCGTAAAATCAGTACGACACCCAAGCACGTATAATAATCTCTATTTACATTACACCACACTTTCCTGAGTCGGGGCCGTTGATTATTTGATTACTTACAGTAGACACAAATTACAGTGTTCTACATCTCGGCATCTAAAGACAGAGAATAGCTAGGTGGCATTGCAGCTAAATATCTAGTACTAGTAAAGGTCCATATCTGTGTCCATGTGGTCTTTTAAAAGTTTTCCAAAAGATTAAAAATCAACCAAAAAACCCATCCCACTATTACCGTATTTGACTGGAAATAAGCCCATGTCTTTGAATAAGCCCCCCTCCGTTTTGATAGCATTTAAGAAATTAGGCCCTCATTGGTAAATAAGCCCACCCCCAACTTCGTCACCTTATAAATAACACGAAATTGCAAGTTTGCTCAAAGTTTATTTAAAAGGTCATACCTCCTGCAGATAATTAAACACAAATGTAACACAATATTTTACCACCAGTGAGATTTAGCAGTCTAACAATAACAGTGTGTAACAATGTTTTCAATTTCATGCCTGCAGTATTTCTTTGAAGTATCCAAGCCCAAGTATGAACTAAAAACCAATGTCTAGGTTTACGACCAAAATGGGTCCGCAGTTAATGCTAATTAAGCAAATACCATATTCTGATTGGCTAAGAACAATGACCGTAGATTGACAATTTTTTGTAGTGTAAGGTGGCTGTCTGTGTCAGAAACGTGTGTATACGCTATTGAGTTTGTTGTTAATTGATGTTGTTTTAAGTCTTCTCAGCATTAAATTTTGGATGTAAATAAACCTCACTGGTAAGTAATTGTAACATAGAAGGTGTGTTTCTGATAATTAGATACTAGTAAAAAAACCAGAATTTAATTAACAAATAATTATTATTTATTAATAACAAATGGAACACTAATTAATAGATATGCTACTGAACGTTTTTTGTTTTCTTCCTAGTTCATTTAATTATTATTATTTATTTTAATTATTATCATTTGTTTTCCCCAACAAAACTGGCCCTGTGTCTGGGAATAAGCCCACCCCATGCTAAGCTCACAATGAGTTGTCTTGGCCCCCTGGGCTTATTTCCGGTCAAATACGGTAGTATCCAGTACTCACCACTTGATATACTTAGATATATAAAAAAAAAAAATTGCCAGCCATTTTTTATAATATATAGAAACAAATATCTTCTTGTTCACATTTGCAGGTATCACCACGGTTACAGGGATTTCTCGACCGCATGCTTGTCCGGGATCCTACCCAGAGGGCGACAGCTGCTGAACTCTTGAACCACCCTTTCCTGCGGGAGGCTGGACCCCCCTCCTGTCTTGTCCCCTTGATGCGTACGTTCAGAAACAGTCCATGTTGACGGTCACACTGATAACGCTTTGTTGGATCAACGCTAAAGGTGTTGAGTAAGATGAGCTAAGTACTTTGTGTTGGCTGTGTGTCTGCTTGAAATGCACTCATCATAGACCAGCAGCATTTTTCTTCCAGTCTAATAAAGTAACTCACCAGCGATGGTCATTACAATATTCATTAGAAAAAACAAACAGTGGTCATTTCGTTTTCTATAATTTTGTACATATCCCATCAGCTACTTCCCAGTAGTGCATGTATGAGCCAGTGCAGGCATGTAACATGCTTTTGATTACATGGAAACAAAACTGAAGTCAAACTATGTTTTATTTCATAGTTGATGTCAAATATTTAAAGTCTTTATATTCCATCTCTCTATGCAATGTTTTTAGTACTTATTGCAGCATAGAGTCTACTTTTACTATACATTGCATAGGCTGGAATATACCTCGAGCTTGCTGCACAAGTTAAGATCGTTTTACGACAGCATATATTGCATGTATATACATGTCTGTAATCTGGCAACAAGCTATAGCTAGTGTAATATAATACATCTGCATGATTTTTGAACATTATTTTGTAGGTATTGTGTAAAATTGTCATGTGTTGTGTATAAAAGATGATTACAGAGACCGGTCGTCGGACACTTGAGTTGGTCGGTGGTATCAAACTGGGTTGTGCCTTTCACACAGTGTAACGAAGAATCCATCCACAGATGTCTCCGCCCAACTTGTTTTCACTATGCAGCTTTACACTCGCCGACTGTCACACACGACAGTGCGGCTTTTTAACTCGGCTTTTTTACAGCTGAACTTTCAACTGATTTCTTAGCTCTTTTTCTCATTATCTTTGAATTTTGTCAAGACATCTTTAAAAGAAGATTGTAATGTTTGAAGTATTTGAATTGGGATCCATTCAAAATAGTAAGTGTATGATTAGTGTGTAAATATATTATCTTGATGGAGGTTACAAGACCTGGACAGTTGGATGAGTTTTACAAGGATTGTTTTGTTGCATTAAATTTTTGTCACTTTGTGAGTTTTCATGAAAGTAGGTCCTAATATTGTCCTATGAGAGGCTTACAAATGTTTCTACAAATGTTTCTACTGGATGGAGAAAGAGATGTTTTCGCTTGGTTATTCCCACATGTTTTTGTCAAAGCCATCATTTTACCTTCCTGTTGATAGCACTACCCAGGATATGTATATCTAAAGGCTGTTGGTTCAACAGTGTTGACAATTTAGGGGATAAAAAAAAGAAACTATTTAAAGATTGATTTATTTTGCATTTATTGTATTATTGAAAAATGCATTTTAAAAATATTTCCATGTATGAAAAAAACATTTCTTTGTTAGTATTGACTGTTACTGTGAGATTTAGAGCTGTAACGATATGGTGATACAGTATCGTATTGCAATACGAGGGCCACGATACAATACATTCATGTTTTAATAATTTTTGGTAAAAAAGTTCAAGCAGAAAACGTAATTTCAACATTCAGTTGATGGAATTCCCCTGTAATTAAGGTGTCTATTAATAGTCCTCGACATTGATATCTAAACGTACACCATAGGTTTATTTTTTGCTTACAAAATTAATTAAGGTTATCATGTTTCATATACTTGAACTAAACAATTAATTATCGATAATTGATATGAAAAGTTAAGTATCACAATATAACCCAAGTATCAGTATACGTATCATATCGTGATCTCCCGCATCGTTACAACTCTAGTGAGACTGTTTCTCAGAATTATAATAGTGATTACTTTTGAGTAATGTTGATAGATGTGCCTAGACTCTGGTTGTTATACGAAGAACAACATGTTGCTGGGCCGACTGTTGCTGTGTCATTCTGGAAACCTACCTCAGACTACTCCGCAAACCAAAGCTTTATAAAGACACTTAAAACCAGAGTTTAAGGACCACCGAGATGTGGGAAGGGGTTTGGGGGAAGTGGTCAAACCAGCATAAAATTATTTGCGTTGCTTAGATTGGTTTTTTCATTTGAGATGGTATTATTTTAAAGGCAGTGTGCTAGATGGCACTCCTCTATCCCAATGTTTCATACTGTTAAAAAATTAAGACCCCCCCCCCCCCCCCAATCCCACCACCCACCCCCAGTTCCAAGTGAAAGTGTGGAACTATCACTTTTCATGATTAGTAGCACAAACTTGGCCAATGTATAGAAACATATATATATATATTATTAATAAGACTCCATCATATGTGGTCATGTGGGATAGAAAAAGTACACCCGAGGTGGTGGAAATTTCAACTTGGGAAGAGGCTTGCCGAGTCCCAGGGTTGAAATTTCCACCACGGAGGGTTTACTTTTTCTTTCCCACATGACTGCATACAATGGGAGTCTTTTTCTCCCATTTATTCGATAAATAAACCATTATTTTACACGAACAAACAAAGATGGCTGAAAAAGTAACTTCTTTATTTGACAGTTTTATCATAAATAATCTATACTTTTTCATGTGTTAAATACATTTTAACACTACAGATTAATAAGCTTTTATAATGAAGGTTTTAATAACAAAATATCGATCTAAAACTAACCAACTCGCATTAATATGACATCCTATATTACCAATGCCGTATTACTCCCCATGTTAAACTCAGTGACGTCGTAGCCTATACAAGACAGTTGTTTCTTATGGGCTGACGTTATATATATATATATATATATATAATCTGTTCCTCTCATTCCATTAATACAAATTAAATATATATTTGTTAGTTGAACATTTATCTTGCTTGTTATCACTTAAAATTGAGAAGTTCATTTTCAAAACACAATGTACACCAATTTCTAACTTTGTGAGTTAGCTGTGAAGGTGCACTGTATACTATAGTACAAATCAGCAATATGACACTAGTTTCTATCAAAACACAACCTAAGCCCATTAAACACAATCTTAATGCTGTTTTGTCTTGTATATGCTATCGATATATCACATTTTGGAAATAGACTATTAAATTACTAATCACTATTACTGTAAAACGGGTACTTTTCACAATTTCATATAAAGTTTATTTTGCTGTTTGTGATTTTCGTGGATGCCAAAAAACTAATTTTAAAAAACGATTTTAAAAACTATTATGATTTATTGTTTTACACACATTAAAGTTATCTATTCACTATTTACATTTATGGTAGATGCAAGAAAATCATTCTTTATTTTATTCCTTAACTGTTTTGTGAAATTAAGACCTTGACCCTTATGCCAGTTTCAGTCTAGTCTTTATAATTAAGGTCTTAATTATTTGTATGAATGTGATTTTCAGAGTTGACTTACAGATGTATAAATTGTGTACAAAAAGTACCTGTTTTATAGTATATCATCACATACTCATTGGAAATTATGTAAATACCTGTCCATTGCTTCTGTGTATTTACCTAATTAAAGACATTTAACAAAATATTGGTTATAATACTTTAAATATAAATTTCATGTATGTGTTTTGCACTTTTCCTTAAAAAGATTGGAAATGAAATATTTTGCTACTAGCAGTTATATTAAATTTGGTGCTTTACTTTGGAATTCGAATAGGTATTGTGTAATTGTTACAAACCACAGTATGCTTAAGACACACAAATATTCTTGAAAACTGCAAGGCACATTACAAGCTGTATCATGTTCATAATAGTGTGTAATATATGTTTACATATGGCTGTATATTATGAATAACAAGTGCTTTGAATCATGTATCCATTACAGGTGTGAACATGGTCATTTCTGTTACATTTCCTATTTAACTGAAAATTTACATTCGTTATCTATTTCCGTTGTGGAAAATAACAAGTGATGGCTGAGGTGAGTTAAGAATATAGGAACTTGTCTTAAGTATTAATTCCTCGTTACTTAGGGTTTGCACTGCCATTCACTGAATTTGCCAATTGCACATTTCTGTAATAAATATTTATTTAAAATGTTTCAGTTATATGAAATAGATTATGGAAGTGGTTTAAGATCATTGGTCTGTGAAAGTACTGTGGATACATTGCAGTTTTCCTACCAGTGTTAAAACAGTAACAATCGCTTACGTCTGTGATGTTGGAAAGTACCGGGTAGATCATGCTTGCCCACAATTGTTTTTGTTTTTCAGCATGAAACACAATACTACAATATCTCCGTCTGAAATGTTGTTTCACACAAATCTATTGAAAATTAAATTAGTCATTAATTGTTAGTGTACTACAGTAATTTAATATTTTTATTTTTATTATTATTTTAATAAAAAGTATTTACTTGTTACTAATACTTGTATTAAATGAATGTTCATGTCATGAAATTGAAATATTTCAGTTACATGTTGAAATAGTGAATTTATGAATTGAAATTTGAAGTTGTAGACATATTAAAATTAAACTACTAGTAATAGACAAGTTTTAACTGGTTATTATACAGCCAGGTCTATCTTCAGCTGGATTTTGGCGGAGAGATTTGGGTCTCATCAGGCAGCCATTTTTGTTCTTCCATACATTTGAACAAGCCTATGTTCAGCCAGCAGCTTTTCACTAACGTTTCCTAACCTTTTTTCACTGGTTTTTAAAGTAGTCATTCAGTTTAATGTGTTGGGTAAAAAAGTCGAGCAAGTGTTAGCGACAAACGGTTGAATGAACGTGGCCCAATTTTTCATCAAGCTAATTTTTAACGCCCTCTGATGTGAAGTGTTATTTTATTTTTACAACTTCAAAAAATTAACGGGGAAAAATGCTTACAAACTGCCAAAAATTATTTTTATTTGGAAAAGTTTAATATAAAAAGTATTTCTTAAAACATGTTTGATTATTTTGTACAGTTTTTATAAATAGTCATTTCATAAATATGCCACAAGGAACAAAGTACCTGTTTTATTTTTATAACATGAAACTTATGACAAGCATATTTAATGTGAGACTTGTAGGTAGTAAGGCAATATGTCGCCATGGTGATGATTACAGATTCTCTCCTCTTGTCTTCTCTTGCATTCCTTCACTTTAACTCTTTAATTCCAAGACATGCATTTTGTTTGTGCTTACAGTGCTAGGTACTGTTAACTCTTTAATTCCAAGATATGCCTTTTGTTTGTGCTTACAGCGCAAGGTACTGTTAACTATTTTAAAAGGTAACCCGAGTTATCGTTCCTTGAAGCCTTGTGAAATACTGTTCACCTGTTCAATGTACATACCGGTTTTAGTTAGCTGTAGCTGGGCAGGTAGCTGGCACTGCTTGATGGATGTCATGAATTAACATGCTAGTTAGAGACAGATCAATAGCATAACTATATTTTTATACAGGGAGTCAGAGTTGTATTATAGTGTACAGAGTCTAACCAAATGATAGTGAACATGTGGTTTTTGACTGTGTTGTTGACTGGTGCACTGGTCGTCACAGTTAGACCTACCTGTACAGGATATTGTTTTCTTTGTAAGTAGTGTAGGTCGGAAATGTTGTTGACTGGTGCACTGGTCTTCACAGTTTGACCTACCTGTACAGGATATTGTTTTCTTTGTAAGTAGTGTAGGTCAGAAATCTTGTTGACTGGTGCACTGGTCATCACAGTTTGACCTACCTGTACAGGATATTGTTTTCTTTGTAAGTAGTGTAGGTCGGAAATGTTGTTGACTGGTGCACTGGTCTTCACAGTTTGACCTACCTGTACAGGATATTGTTTTCTTTGTAAGTAGTGTAGGTCAGAAATGTTGTTGACTGGTGCACTGGTCATCACAGTTTGACCTACCTGTACAGGATATTGTTTTCTTTGTAAGTAGTGTAGGTCGGAAATGTTGTTGACTGGTGCACTGGTCTTCACAGTTTGACCTACCTGTACAGGATATTGTTTTCTTTGTAAGTAGTGTAGGTCGAAAATGAAGACAAATGGTTATTCATATAAACCTTGATTGTTGTGTCTAATATTTGTCAGATGTGTGTACTGCTGATAGACCAGCGGAACAAGTGGCTATTTATTTTTAAAACAAAGAATGAATTTCCACACTGTTGTAAGGTCATATTGTTTTTGAAATTTTGTAAAGCTGTACAAAGCCCAAGCTCCAATACAGCTTGTTGTGAGACCAGACATACCATTGAGTAAGAATTCAGTGGAAGCTATGGTTTTTGGTTAATGTATTTGAGACATCGCTTAATTCAATGACAAGTATAACATGCCAGATATTGCCAGTATTGAAACATCATAACATTTGTGAGCAGTGTAATTTAACGTGTGAGCAATATAACATCATGTGTGAGCAATACACATTGTATTTATTACTGGTTGACAATGTAATATTCCATTTATCACTGGTGAGTCATGTAATATACATTTTTCACTGGAGAGCAGTGTAATATTTCATTTATCACTGGTGAGCAATATGATATTCATATATCACTGGTGAGCAGTTGATAAGAAATGTATTTCTTTTATCACTGGTGAGCAATGTATTATTCCATTTATTATTAGTGAGCAATGTAATATTCAATTTATAACTGGTGAGCAATGTAATACTTATATTACCGTCGGTGACTAATGTAATGTTTAATTTATCACTGGTGAGCAATGTAATATTTCATTTTTCATTGGTAACTAATGTAATATTCAATTTATCACTGGTAACAATTGTGCTATTTTTTAACTGGTGAGCAATGTAAAATTTAATTTTTCACTGGTGAGCAATATATTTCATTTATCATTGGTGAGCAATATAATATTTCATTTATCACTTGTGAGCAAGGTAATTTTTTCACTGGTGATCAATCTAATATTTTTCAGTGGTGAGCAATGTAATACTGTAAATCGTAAAATATTAGAGATCTTAAAATTTAGCAAAATCAAAATAAGTGACATTTTAATGACATAATTTTAGCGAGGTAGCCACATCAGAAACTAAAAAAAGAATAAGCTTAAGTTGTAGAGAGACATCTTGAAGTTAGTTGAAAATGGCAGTAATGTGCATGCTAACTATTGTTTTTTGCTATATTTTGGTTTAATCAATACTATGTAACCATTGTTGTGCCTTCAGTTAATCACAGACAAAACAATTGCACAGAAATATTTTGGAACAATCTGTTGTATGTCTCTTTAAATTTAGAGTCATGAAATATTAGTGTGTATGACCTCACAAAATTTGCTAACATTTTATGCTCGCTAACATTTCCTAATTTACAGTATTTTATTTATCACTAGTGAGCAATGTAATATTCAATTTATAACTGGTGACCAATGTAATATTTCATTTATCACTGGTGACCAATGTAATATTTCTTTTATCACTGGTGACCAATGTAATATTTCTTTTATCACTGGTGAGCAAGGTAATATTTCATTATCACTGGTGAGCAAGGTAATATTTCATTTATCACTGGTGAGCAAGGTAATATTTTATTTATCACTGGTGAGCAAGGTAATACTTCATTTATCACTGGTGAGCAAGGTAATACTTCATTTATCACTGGTGAGGTATGAACATCTTGCATGGTACCAGCCACGTATACAGTATGCAATCATCATTGTTTGTTTTGTCAATACACTGATGTTATTTTTGTCATGTCCGTTGATATTATTTGTTTTATTTGAATTGTATTTAAGTGTTAGATACACTATATAATACACTGGTGGATTTTGTATCTCACTGTTAATAGATAGATATGTATTAGTACACATATTCCTTTCATCTGTATATATACCCCGTTACATATACATATATACAGGTGCATGCAGGTATATGCTGGTTGAAATCAAAGACAAAGTTTGCTTCAAAATTTTATAAAGTGCTTATGTTTGTGTTATCACATTTCCTTTTCATGCTGCATCATTTTCTGTTTTTATTTAACATATTCAGTATAGATGGTAAGACTTGTCAAAACCAAGCCGTTTGTCATAACATTTAATAGCCATTTAATAGCTTGAATTTTATTAGAAACAATTAATTTCTCAAAAACTGTCTATAAACAAATATATAGCTAAATAAGGAAATATTGACAGTTTGATTAATTGGAAGCAGATGTTTTATACAATATTTATAAACGTCACAGTCATCTATGAATTTATGAAATAAAAACTTAATGCAAATTACCAAGACAGTTAACTGTGATCTCACTGGACACTAAATTTTCAGGTGATGTCAGTCTTTGTGTAATTATTATTTCTAGCTACAATGTGTGTGATTTTACACCATACGTTTACAGTGCACTCTCAATAGCAACAGTACATTATTTGTAAATAGACATATTAATTTGGATTCCTACATTGTATTGTATGGAAACTTCTACAAATATTATTCCGGTCTGTGTGTGTGGATTTGGCTGGTAGATAAACGACTGACAAACAGCAGACATTCTGTGTAGTATTCTTCCCAACTGTGTAACAGGTGTATTAATAGGTAATCATGGGCCGTAGATACAAATATACTTCACACTAGGGTGTATGTATTCGTAGACTCCATGCATATTCGGTTACACGTATCAACTTATGCATGTGTATTATCATTGAGCATTGTACAAAGCCCTTTTATACAAGTGTATTATATCTGTGAAGCATATATTGGCATACATTTAAAGTTTTTTAATGTTCCAAGTCGTCTTCAATCATGACATTTTCCTGGGCTGGTTAAAGTCATTCCATTTATCAACATATTTGTGAGTAAGTAAGGTAACAACGCTGTTCAAGGCTTGTCACTACTAGTAAAGATGAAATCTTAAAGGTATTTTTAATATATAAACAATTAGTACTAATGTGTATTTTTTTAAATGCATTTTTAAAAATTAAATAAGGCATTCATTAAAATAATTAAAAACTTAATAATAATTGTCTAGAGTGAGATGAAACTGGACAAAATGAAGCACTGCGATGGGGATGTTGTACAATGAACTAAACGGTGACATAGTTTACACATCACCACAGCTGTTGGTGTCTGTTGATACAGAAACTAATGGGGAGATGAGGTTATGGTTATTCAAAGCACTGGAGTGATACATACTGTAGTAGTACTGAATGTGTAGGCCATTCCACCCACGATGAGAGATTTATAGTCATTCAGTCTTGGATACTGCTAGTAATTCTTTCTGTGAGAGTATAATTTACCATGCAGAATAGCTATGTCGTATAGTACATTTAGCCAGGTTTTTAGTGCTCACTTTACTTAGGTATCTGTGACGTCTTCGTTCCGATTACAATATGCAAATGAACAAATGTGACAGCTGTGATAATAGACCATTATTCATCTATTAAATATCTACGCCCGTGTAATCACTATTAGGCCATGCTGGATTATTTCTGTGTTTGGGTCTGCATACATTTATCTTTCAGTATCTAAAACTTATTTTAATACCCATTTTAAATAATAGAAATGTAATTAGTTTTCCTTTTACAGATGATGAATAGATGTATCTTGTATGATCACTATACTGTGGAAGAGGTAAAGATATTTAATGTGTAGCAACACAGCTGTCTAACCTAAAGATGTTTTCTTAAGATGATTATATTGTATGATCTAACACTTGGTGAAGTTGAATGTGGAACTTTCAGTTGATATAAGAACTAAACTAACGAACTCGTGTCCAGTTATCACGGCAGTTAGTCATTAGATCTTACACAGAACCCGATTATTATATAGCTGTGAAAAGTAGCTATTTCCAATTACAATACACTGGAGACACTAAAATGATGTTTTCACGCAATGTGGCTTAAAGGCCTGCATGTTTATTGGTCATCTTAGCCAGTGTCTGATTTTATATTGGGGATTTCCATTCATTGTTTGGCAATGAACAAATAATTTTAAAAATTATTGAAAAGTTCTTGTAATGGATTTATTGATATTAAATAAACATTTGTGATATAAATATAAAATATTCTGCACTTTAGATTAGATCCATAGGGATTTTTTTTTTAAAAACCCCACCAATAAATACAGTCCGCATTAACGTTTTGACCATACCGTAGGTCTTTATGTAATTATAATTTTGACAAAGGCTATGGCGAAACGTGAACTAGAGGGTGGTCACTGGATTGGTCAGACTATTCAACCGAAGATATTCCACTTTGTTTTTTAAATGATCAGTTCCGATACTAGCTCTTGGGCTATGCTTATTGGCTGTTTGCGAGTCGCTCAACTGGTTGTGTTTTAGTGTACATTCAGTAAATCATTGTATAATAGCAGTGGTGATAGAACCCATTTTACTCGTCTTGTGAAATATTAACTATATATAAATATATTATACATTATCAGAAATAAACATATTTGTATGTTTCAGTAAATGTCTGTGTTGTATTTGTTTTTTTCCGTACCCTGGTGTAACGTGTTAACACGTTTTCATCTACATTAATGGTTTAAAAAGCTCGCTACTCAACAATCAACGCTATCTTTCTCATATACATAGCGTCTAGACTGTAAATGTTCATGTATACTCTTCCAAAAAAGTAGGGAATTTAAAATGCAAATTGTCATTACCAATGACTGAAACGGAGATCAGCTTTCAAAAATGACTGCCTAGGAAACAACGTCCGTAGCTACACAACATAACGCCCAAACACAGCCGGAAAATGTACACGTGCAACACACAGTAGCTCCGTACACGTGGGTACGGAGTCATTTGCGAATTTTGACACTTCACAGAGCTGTCGATAAATCTATTTGAGTGATTAGTAGTTGCTTATGCTGTCATCAATTAATTTTTGTTCTTTGGATGTTATGCATTGTTTGTCTTTGACTTAGTGATGTGGCGTCTACGACGTGACGAACACCTTAGGGCTATTGGCATGCTTCAGACTGGTAGAATTCAGCCTGATGTAGCCAGTATGTTCAATGTTTCGCCGTCTGTCCGACAATGCTCGGGGCCCATCGTGCACATATCGTAAATGACTACATTCAGCAGCATAACGTAGAGCACGTCTGGGACATGATCGGCAGACGTGTACAGCGACGTCAACGACCGCCAGCTACTTTAGCTGAACTTGGCCAGGCGTTGCAAGACACGTGTGATAGACTTCCTAAAATCGTCATTGGGAAATTGATACGTAGCATGCCACGTTGAATAAACGAATGCTTGACGAATCGTGGGGGTATTGCCCATTATTGATCAAAAGACGTGAACGTTCAATTTTCACATGGCATCCCTATTTTGTTTCAAAGGCGTTTGCAGCCATACGATCTGCTGCTAACATGAACAGTTACTGTTGGTTGTCCTTTCTTCCCAGTTCCTTCATTATTATCATGCATCTATTCCTAGACCATTTTGTGACACCCAATAGCCTATGTCTATTTTTTTGTGTGTGATGGGTGTCGTTAAACATTCGTTCGTTCGTTCGTTCGTTCGTTTATTCATTCATCCATTCTATTCCTAGACCGTGATACCTCTTGATACTTCTATAATTGACTGTTATTTCCTACATTCCCCTACTTTTGTTTTAAAGAAAGTATGGGCCTATTTATGAATCACACCCGTAGGGGGCGGGGTTTAGCTCAGTCGGTTGAGTGCTTGCTCGAGGTGCTTGCGTCACGGGATCGAACCACCTCGGTGAATCCATTCAGCTGATTGTTTTTTTTCTCAATCCAACCGGTGCACCACAAATGGACAACGGCCGTGGTATGTGTTTTCCGGTCTGTGGGGAAAGTACATATAAAAGATCCCTTTCTGCATTAGAAAAAATATAGCGGGTTTCGATAGTGGCCTGTAACAGCAAATACTGACTGCAACCAACACTCATTCACAGTGGCCTGTAACAGCAAATACTGACTGCAACCAACAGTCACATTCACAGTGGCCTGTAACAGCAAATACTGACTGCAACCAACACTCATTCACAGTGGCCTGTAACAGCAAATACTGACTGCAACCAACAGACTCTTCGACAGTGGCCTGTAACAGGAAATGCTGACTGCAACCAACAGACTCATCGACAGTGGCCTGTAACAGCAAATGCTGACTGCAACCAACAGACTCGTCGACAGTGGCCTGTAACAGCAAATGCTGACTGCAACCAACATACTCATCGACAGTGGCCTGTAACAGCAAATGCTGACTGCAACCAACATACTCATCGACAGTGGCCTGTAACAGCAAATGCTGACTGCAACCAACATACTCATCGACAGTGGCCTGTAACAGCAAATGCTGACTGCAACCAACAGACTCATCGACAGTGGCCTGTAACAGCAAATACTGACTGCAACCAACAGGCTCATCGACAGTGGCCTGTAACAGCAAATACTGACTGCAACCAACAGGCTCATTCACAGTGGCCTCTAACAGCAAATCCTGAGTGCAACCAACAGAGTGATTGACAGTGGCCTGTAACAGCAAATACTGACTGCAACCAACAGGCTCATTCACAGTGGCCTGTAACAGCAAATACTGACTGCAACCAACAGACTCATCCACGGTGGCCTGTAACAGCAAATACTGACTGCAACCAACAGGCTCATTCACAGTGGCCTGTAACAGCAAATACTGACTGCAACCAACAGGCTCATTCACAGTGGCCTGTAACAGCAAATACTGAGTGCAACCAACAGAGTGATTGACAGTGGCCTGTAACAGCAAATACTGACTGCAACCAACAGGCTCATTGACAGTGGCCTGTAACAGCAAATACTGACTGCAACCAACAGGCTCATCCACAGTGGCCTGTAACAGCAAATACTGACTGCAACCAACAGACTGATCGACAGTGGCCTGTAACAGCAAATACTGACTGCAACCAACAGGCTCATTCACAGTGGCCTGTAACAGCAAATACTGACTGCAACCAACAGGCTCATTCACAGTGGCCCGTAACAGCAAATACTGACTGCAACCAACAGACTCATCCACAGTGGCCCGTAACAGCAAATACTGACTGCAACCAACAGGCTCATTCACAGTGGCCCGTAACAGCAAATACTGACTGCAACCAACAGACTCATTCACAGTGGCCTGTAACAGCAAATACTGACTGGAATCAACAGGCTCATTGACAGTGGCCTGTAACAGCAAATACTGACTGCAACCAACAGGCTCATCCACAGTGGCCTGTAACAGCAAATACTGACTGCAACCAACAGACTGATCGACAGTGGCCTGTAACAGCAAATACTGACTGCAACCAACATACTCATTCACAGTGGCCTGTAACAGCAAATACTGACTGCAACCAACAGACTCATTCACAGCAAATACTGACTGCAACCAACATACTCATTCACGATGGCCTGTAACAGCAAATACTGACTGCAACCAACAGGCTCATTCACAGTGGCCTGTAACAGCAAATACTGACTGCAACCAACAGACTCATTCACAGTGGCCCGTAACAGCAAATACTGACTGCAACCAACAGGCTAATTGACAGTGGCCTGTAACAGCAAATACTGACTGCAACCAACAGGCTTATCCACAGTGGCCTGTAACAGCAAATACTGACTGCAACCAACAGACTGATCGACAGTGGCCTGTAACAGCAAATACTGACTGCAACCAACATACTCATTCACAGTGGCCTGTAACAGCAAATACTGACTGCAACCAACAGACTCATTCACAGCAAATACTGACTGCAACCAACATACTCATTCACGATGGCCTGTAACAGCAAATACTGACTGCAACCAACAGGCTCATTCACAGTGGCCTGTAACAGCAAATACTGACTGCAACCAACAGA